>NC_134280.1:25818227-26120535 GCF_949628215.1 Phalacrocorax aristotelis
CTTTCACTTCCAAACGTCACCGTTAAGTCCAACAGATGATCCTCTCGGAGCCTTTGCCTGCATGGTGATGAGCACCTCCATCTCCAGATCGCTCTGTACATCTTGGAAGTCACAGCTGATCACTGAGTAAGCAGCCTAGCAAAATGGGATAGGTACTGCTTTTTAGGCAGAGCATACAAGGAAAGGCTTTCACGGGTGTGCTGGGAGGTAGTTCATGTATAATATTTTTCTCTGGGGTGAAGCCATGCCAGCTTACAAGGCACATCATGGTGTGACTAGTTCGGCCTTCTACATAAGCAGAAGCACCCCTGAGATGCAGAGGGCTAATACCACCATAAAGCAGCCCAGCTCTTTGGCTGAGCCTAAAGGGAATTTCTCCCATCCAGGGCCGGCTACACACACATCATACTAATATGCTCCTTCAGAGGACTCTTATACATCTGGAGTTTAAGGCAACATAAACCGACCACTGTGATAATTACCTTTGCACAGTGGAATTCACTGAAGTGAATGTAAATATTAATCAAATGACCTACGTACTGTTACAAGAGAAAGCCTGCATCAGATAACATTTCTAAGCACAGCTTGCTAACGTAGGGTATCTCCTGGTAACTAAACAGTTCATCTAACAGCATCAACAGCTCATCCTGAAGAAAAGGGCTTTGTCCTGTCCTATGGAGCCCATGAGAACCAAGCTATTTCAGACGAGACATAGAAGTGAAGGTTCAGAAGTCATGCTCAGCTCAGACTGGAGCCTCTATTCCTTGGTACAGTGGAGCTTTTGCTGATATTACCAGCACAAAGGTAAGAGAAGCAGTAATTCAGACATTTGGATCTCAGGCAGCACAGGGCTTTCTAGGTTAAAAGCAAAGCCTTCATTTTCACATAGAAAGCTACAGGTACCTTATAGGTCAGTGGTCAGTCTGAATAAGGAAACATCCCGGACCATCAGGGTATTGTGCTCTCCTTCAGCTTCAATTTCTGGATAATTTCCCCTCCATATCTGGAAATCTGATTTTGTGTTATCCGATTTTGAAGCAAGCATAATCAAAAAGTCTGTTTTTATGGTAGCAATCACAAACTTTTGACTGTATGTAAGTGAAAAATATAAGCTGATTTAGTTATGGCTGTTTCCTCATTTGATAGCAGTTAAAAGTTCTGGGATATACTTCCACTGAAAAACAAAGAACCAGTACATGTTATCAGTTAAATCCATGACCTTCAAGTTATTTTGGGGTAAAACTGGAATAATGCGTGAGTTGCCTCCCAAACACTGTAAATGTAGATTCACAACATTATTTGATTTTATTCCTTTGCATAATTCTACTTATCACAACTCTAAGAAAACCTAGATAGAAACTATTAAAGAAGTGATGACAAAAATGCCATGTTAGATTTCCATTTATTTTATCATTAAAAAGATTTACAGCCTGTACTGATATCAGATTATAAAAATTAGGACCCTCCATAAATTAAGAGCTTGCTTTTGCTGAACTATAATAAGGGAGCTAATACGTCGGATTTGAAAGGTCTAAGAAGTAGAAAAACAAGCAGCAATGAAAAGTGAGATCTTAAAAGCATGTAGAGATTTTAGAAGTAGATTCTTGTGGAATGCAATGAAATATTACTAGAAAAAAAGTAACTTGCCAAAATAACTGCACTAATCCTCCTCTGATAATAGCCTTCATGGCAGAACTAGTAATACTCTTTTTTTTTTTTTTTTTTCATTAAACAGGCTCTGATATAATGACATTGAATTCCATGCAAATATTCTACTTCTTTAGGAATAATTTATTGTAGCTTTACTGGAAAATTTTATCTGGATCTTAAAGGTTTTATGGCCTCAATTATAGCACTTTTACTCCTAATAATCAATATTGATTTTACCCTATCATCCTTTTTAAAGTTTCTCTTGGTTTACCTAGAATCCAAATCTTGACTGAGTTTATAATGTGATAATATTTTCATTCTAAAATCATATTATTTTAGATAATTATTCCAGCTCTTCAATAGCTACTTCTGCTATACCACTGAAAAGACAAACCAAGCCTCACTTTCTATGTTAGTAGGAAGCAAGTGTAGTGTAAGGCAGTAGGAGAAAGACAGCTGATTAGCAGGATTGTTCAGTGACCTGCAGTTGCGCTTGTCCCTTTACATGTTTTCATTATGCTCCAGAGCTTCATTCACTGTATCACAGAGTCTGTGTCTCATCTGCAGTTGCAGCCTGCACTCCTGCTGCAATGCCCCAGAGAGGAACCTCAGGAAACACTACGCGCTGACCTACAAAGAGTTTTCACTGTACATTTCTGCTAGGAAGCAGAGTCTTCCGAATCAGCTCTGCGACCACAGGCAGATGCGGGGATCTGTCTCGCGTGCCTGCTCCTCTGCACAACCAGGCTTTTCCAGCTGTACAGCTCTCTCAGGAGCAGTAATACCGCTGCCTCTGAATTGTGACTTCTCAAGCCAACACATACCCAGTTATCATCTCCTGCAGATGCCATGCCACTTTCCTTAGCATTAACAGTACTGTGTGCGAACAGTCTGAGCCACAGAGTGCCCACCCTTCAGGTCTGCTGCCCCTGCCCGGGCTTCTCCTGGTCATGGACAGCAACGAGGTGCCGTCATGCAGGGTGTCCCAGTGCTCACCGGGGCTGGGAGCTGTGAGAAAGGCTGTGATTCAGGCTGCCAGCTGCTGCCTCTTTTCAGTCCCGCAGGGAATAACTTCCTTGTCCTTTCCATTGAGCGAAACAATAAGGAATAGATGCACTTTGATCGGTTAGCCGCATGTTTTATTCAGTTTTAGACAGATAAAGTTTGACTCACTTTCCCTGGAGAAGGGCAGTGGTCAAGTGAGATCTTTGAAGGCTCTGTCTGCAGTGGGCATATTTGTTTATATTTGCCAGGACTATCTCTATTTTCCACTAAAAATATAAGCCTCCTTATTTTGCCCTTGCCTTTTCTAACATAATTAAATGGCGACACAAATATATATACATAGTTTAGATATTGACTTGCCTTTTCAACTAGGAAGAATAGGGAACAAACATAGGACAAAAGTTATATGAAAGGAATAGTATATAGAAAATTTCTGTGACTGTTTCTATTGACTTATACACCTGCTTTCTAGGTTCTTTCACTCTGTCCTTCTGCTCCCTTACACTAGGTTTATTTCAGCATCTTTGGAAATAAAAAGATCCCCTTTTGTTTCAGAATTAGTATTTGACTGATGAAAAGAATGAACCCCAGGGGCTGTCTTTTCCAATCAGGCACTGTACAAGCACTTGAGCTGACTATGTTCTGCAGAACATTGAAAACATGGCATGCCCAGGAAATGTTTGCCATCACATTAGTGATGCTGTAATGGGCATCACAAATCACCTGGACATTAATAGAATGAAATCACTTACTGCCTCTGAAAGCAGCTCTATTCTCAGTTGGTGTCCTGAAGGCACCATGTGTGCAGTCTGGAGTTTCTACCACAAATGAGAAATTTTCAAATATTATAAAAGTCCTGTTTTACTTGCTGCTTTTGGAGTTTGTTTAAGTCTCTGCCAATTGTTTCTGATAGCAATCCCTTAAACACAACTAACGTTGGAAAAATAACATTAAAAAAAAATAGTTGTCTTACAAACTTTAAGTGATCTCTGATTTTTCTAAAAGCTGTAGCAGGGCAGGATACACATGACTTCTAATGACTGCCTTGCTCTCACTTAACTGCAATAACGCATCAAACGTGTTTCTTTACCCTGTTATTGCTGGTTTGTAATTTGACCATCAGACAGATTTGAATTCTCCCCAAGCTGTTCCAACGTGTCTGTAACAGAAGCAGAGGTACCTACGTGCACTTCCCATTTTGGTCAGAAAATAGAACAGCTTCAATGATCACAGCCCATGTGAAGCAGACAGCAGTGGTTAAATTAACGGTTGTGATCAAAGAAATGGGCTGTTAAAAATACCTGATTTCCTATTAGAGAAGACTTTTTAATTGTGCTTCTGGTGCCTAGAACAAGATGAATTTTTTATGAGATAATCCAGGTAACAGTCCATTAGAAAGTGTATTTGATTTAGCCTGAGGAAGTTTGGGAAAAGAGAGAGCACTCCTATGTGAGCAGTGGCTGTCCTCCACCCCCTGCCCTTGCCAGGGCTGCCACTCCTGGGTAGCAGAGCGAGTGGCATGCCCACTCCTTTGCCCCCACAATGCACAGTCAGCTGCATGGATGCACACCAAAATCAGCTGCAGGTTACCTTAATATGTCTGGGTGTGAGCTACCGCAAATGAAAAGCCCAGTCTGCTTTCCTTGTTACAGAAGCAGCATCCTCTGCAGCTAAAATCAAGACATCAGGTGTCAAATCCTTTACTGTACCTAAAAATAAAATACCTGGCATCTCAGGCTTCTCTTTCTGCTTTTAACTTATTTTCATTTTGTATTAATAGAATGTTTGTTATACCGTCTTCAGGAAAGCATCTAGTTTCTCCAGTGCTACTCTAGCAATAAAACTGATAGCTGTAAAACAGATAAATAGGAGCTGTACACCACCGTTTCTGCTGGCCCATTTTTCATTTTTTGAAATAAACCCCCCAGAGTCTTTTTGCAGAATAAATTGAAGATAAAGAAGTTATCTTTTGATGCGGATACTTTGAACATGTCAGATTTGTGAAGCATTTTCTTTGGCGAGCTTAACACTCTGCCTTTCAAAAGATGCATAAGGCAAAGCACAGCTGTCAGAATTTAAAAAAAATAGTTGTATAAGACGAAATTAAGTAGCTCTATTAAAAGCAGAGGATCTTGAAAGTCAGGTTTTACTCTCCTTGTTAATACCAAGCAGCATTTCACTCCACAATGCTTCCTTACTGAAATAAATTAAATTACTTGGGAAGGGGGGATAATAGTATGAGGAAACATGCCTAAGTCTGGCCTTAACTATTCTGTTTGTGGCAGTGAAGCTGCCCTTACAACCTAGGATCCAGCAAATGCCTCTTGCTCTTTTCCCCTTATTCCTAATAGGAGAGAAGAACAACATAATCCTGCACAGAGCTGAACAGTGGGCTCACTGGTTACTGGGGACCCATTTATTTTGAGGTGTTCTTTTGTGACTTTAAATTATACTGTGGGAATCTTTGGCTGAGATGGAAGCAATAAGGAATACTGTTTTCCTTTCTCATCCCCAGTTCCTCTGCAAAGCTAAAGACTGAATATATTTTTTCAGTATATTTATAAGCAAAATATCAAGTTTAAACATTGCAGAATTGAGTAATTTTACACACTATTCTACTTCATGGTAAGCTATAGAAACCCAATTACTTTCAGCTCTTGGAAAGCTGGTCATGTCAGGCTCTGAAATAATAGATCTGACATTATTAAAGTTAATAATTCTCAGTATTGTGCTGCTTCATTTTCATTTGCCATGTAGATCTTCAGCAGTTCAGCCAAATATGTGGCAAAGATTATTTTACACTGCACTGACTTCCTCAAATGTTCTTAAAGTCTACATTTACACACCTAAGAACACAAACTGTTGCAGTTTTACCCTGCTCCTGCTTCTAGACCATGGAACTACTGATTTTATTTACATTATTCCTGATTTATTACCTAAGTTAAGATTACCTAAGCAGGATTTTCCATCCTGCTCTCTGAACCTGTTTTATAGAAACCAAATCATGGAGGATAGGGACATAGTAGGATCAGGCATTTTTTGGAAATAATGAATTAAATCAACGGCCTTGTGTCCATTTCTTACTGTTGTTGCTAATAGGTGATTAGTACGTTTGTTCCAGCATGCCTGCATTTTTGATGCAGTGCAGTCCTCCAAACACCTCACAAAAGCAATTATCGATCAGGCAGAGTCCAAAACCACCAGGCAGGATAAGGTCCTCTAAAGTTTAAATTTTTGTATCAGTGCAGGAGTGGGGAGGAAGGAGAGGAGCAAGATTAGTAATCTTGCTAAAAATATCCACTTACTTGAGAAAGTAATAAGTCTCAACAGTTCTTGTTGTTAAACTTCTAGTCAGAAAGAAGGGAAATCTCTCTAATTGTCATGCACTTTAGTGTTAAATGTTCCACATTACAGGAAAAGGTACATTAGAAAAAATTAATCCTCCTTTTGGAAAGCTTTTGTACTAACTATGAAGACTGAATTAAGTTCTTACAGTCCAAGACAAACGTATTTTCCCCTGATCTGTAGGAATGTCAGTACAGCCTTTTATTTAGAAGTTACTACTGATGCTTACTAACATTTTGTTAAGTCATACAGGTGCATCATTTCACCACCCATGTGCTGATCATCCTCTTCTTGCCTGCACAGCCTTAGGCTTTAGGCAAATAAGTGCTTGCTCCACTTTGCCTGTGGAAGTAGTAACAATGATTTTACGTAGGGAAGTGATAAATTTAGTGCAAGTGTACACATCTGCTTCATCAGAGACTTCACTAGTAAGCTGCTGTGAATCAGGGGTGTGATAAGAAGCACCAAGCACAATGGGGCTCTGACTAGAGCTTTTAAAAGCCTTAATAGCATGAACAGCAAACATGATTAATTCTGCTCTGTGTTGTAATTTAGACTAGATCTGTTCAAGGAAATGAAGAAAATTTAGTTGAGTAACAGAGCTAAGAATTTTGGTCACTGACACTACCTTGAATTTCTTAGTAAAAGCTGGATGTACAGTATCCTGGCTTATTATAGCCGAAGAGAAGGCCATCTCTGAAAGATTAAAATAGCCGTGTCTCAAATGACAAGTAGTAGGTGAGATGGGAAATTATGGCCTTCTGATCAATGGAAGAAAACATCCCAGTTATCTGTCAAAGTCGGTTGCACTGTTCAAATGAAGGAAGGTATTGTACAGCAGTGCTAGAAGACATTAATAAGAATTGTTAATATAAAAATATGGACTCCACTCCTTTCATCCTAAATGTGTAATTAAACTCTTTAGTACTCTTCAGTGGTGTAAATTTGTCTTTACTATATGTAATACTACTCTATTAAAGACCACCTCACAGGAAATAAAGGGGGCAACTAGTCAAAGAAAATAAGAGGCATAGGGTGAATTCCTGATCCTTCTGAAATTTATGCCAAGGACATACCGCTAGTGACTTCTGATATTCGTCTGTACGTGTCTAGATTTAGAGACTCTCACATTGTTCCGTAAAGAGGTAGGAAACATTTGAGTCAGAGAAACTTTACCTATCTGCTGATAATCTGTTAATACTATGGAGCAGATGTAAACTGCCACACCAAAGGCAGACTGAGGTGATTCATGAACAGCCCATATTCAGGGCCTGTGTGTAGGAACATCCCCATTGCCGTTTACATAGAGCTCAGCACTTCAGCTAAGACTTGGGATAATGGCTAGAGTTGGGAAGAATCAGGATTTTTGCTTCCAAATTCATCTAGGCTGTAGGAGGTTGAGATGGCAATGAAAGGGGACTGGTTTGGTATAGAAGGTCCTAGAGAAAGGGAAAGGAGTCTGTATAATGGTTTTGGTTGAAAGCAGTGGAAAAGGCTTTAGCCTTGGTCTCTATGCTCCCACATATAGACATTTGTGCAAAAATAAATGAAACTACCCAAGTAATAGAAATTTCAGTGCTTCATATAGAATCTGGTCTTAAAAAGGTTCCTACCTCAACTGGACGAAAGCCATCATTTTCAGGTTAATTTTCCCTCTGAACATCAGATTGAGCATTTGTGAGGCAATGTCCTGTGAAAGGAATTTCCCTTCACTTAAAAAAAATCAGTTAAAATATCTCCTGACAAATATATTGAGTGAACCCAGTAATGATTTTCATTTGCTGATGTTCACCCAGTGAAGAAAGGAAGCGGCACCCTTCCTCTCAAAGGAAATGAAGAACTCTGTTCTCAGTATGGGGGTGTATGGGGAAAGCTAATTACTTTTTCCATGCCAGGAGAGACATGACATGTGGCTAGAAAGAAATGTGAATTCTGCTGACCCCGCAACCTCTGCAGAAACGTGACCTTGGCCTGTAACGAACTGTGCTTCATGGTGGGGTGCGTGCACAGTGCAGGGGGCCCAGGCTCAAAGGCAAAGAGGAAGAAGTACAGCTCAAGAACCAGAGAAAAACCAGCATAGGGGAAGGGCCATGACATGAAGTAGTCTATGTTTCTGTATGGCCATGCTTCCTCAAGCCAGAAATTCACTAATCGGGTCTGAAATTAGTTTGAATTTTATGAAGTTTGATTGTGAGTTAACGGTTGTAAAATACCCTTTACCAAAGTGGTACTTAGAAAAACTTGTACCACAAAGGAGGAAACAAAGCACTGTTCTTTCCCTTTGGCTCTGAAACATTTTCCTGTCTTTTAATCACTGTTTGAGAACCTTCTGTTTCCAACCACTGGCAACTGTCATCTGTAAACTGACTTTTTCCCCCCGATGCTTGGCTTGTCGTTTCAACTCCAGTCCTCTACAACTGGCCTCAACAGTAGTTTTGTACCAGTAAATTACTGGCGCACCTGGGAACAGAACACTCAGCACCCCACTCTTCATTGACTGCTCTCAGAGCAATGCCTCACCGTTCATGCAGTGCGAGCACTGCCGGCGTGCTGGTGTCCCTGCTGTAATTGGAGTGCGGCTTTCTGTGAGCATAAGCGGCTGGAGCTGGCAGTTGGAGGTAGACATTAGGACATGTTTCTTAATTAGCTCTTGGGGATTACTGTTCTTTTTCTCTTAGGTATTTTCCAGGAACAACTTTTTTCCCCAGTAATAGCAAAGATACTTTTACAGTCAGACCCTTTTCTGCCCTCACAGTGATAAAAAGGCAGTTTAGCTAGGATTATCCATTGTTTGTTGGATTATTGCTTTTAAAATTCAAAGAGAAAGTATCAACATAGGAGGAAAGCTTCACACAATAATTAAACAAGTATGTGGAAGAATGTATTTAAACTTTTGTTTAAATATAAAAATACAAAACAAACTACATCCTGAGATACAAAACACAATGATAACTCCAGAGAGAAGGACATGGAGAGGAGAGAACATGGTAGATAAAAAGATAATTTGAAAGAGTAAAATAGCTATTTTACAGGAGGACAATAGTAATTCATTAAAATATTTATAAACACCACAAAATCTACTATGCATAAAAGAGCACTGTAGGAATTTTCATACAAACTACAATATAATGAATGTATTGCAAGTCCTTGTATTATTTATATGCTTCCAGTATTATGTTTGGTTTTTAAGACTTCTATGTCTCACATGACTAAGAATCAGATGTTACAAACATGTCCACTAGCAAACCATCCCTATACTCTGCAAAAGGTAAATGAATAGATTTTAATGAATTAGTACACAGAAAAATAATTTAACTTTATAATAAAATAGCTTCTGCTTAAATGAAAACAAAATCAAACCTTCAATATTTATGCCATGACTTCTTCTCATTATAGCAAATACATTTAACTTTGTTACATAAAAGGCAGAGAAAAGTCCACTTTCTTCCAAAATGAGTAAACATCTCTTTTCCATGTTATCGGTATAAAACTCCCTTATCTCCATTGCAAAGAGAGTTAACAGCAAAGTTACTTGCTGAGGTTGCTGTAACAAGGGATATAGAAGATTCACCCCTGAGGTGAACAGCTGTAAAAAAGTCTCCTTTTAGATTGTTCTCAGGTACAGTAACCTTTGTCTTCCCTTCCTCCCTTCTCTGAACTTTAACCAGGCATGTGACAGGATAGTCAAACATCTGTCCTACTGACCAAAGACCTTCTTGTGTTTTTATATATTGAAATATAAATTCTTGCATTTTTACATATGTCCTATGTACTATATTGATGAACTTAACTCCAGGGTTTAAAGTTACATATACCCTTTGCTAACGTAAGGTCTGAAAAAAACCCTGCCAATCAACAAAAGCTGGAATAAAAAGGAAATATTGATTTGTTTCTGTGTTACAAGATATTTATTTTCATTTTGTTTCGTTGTTTTTAAAGGAGCATGGAAGTGTTCATGATAAATCAGACAAAAGCCCCAAGCTTAATTAAAAAAATAGAAATACAATTGCTAGACCTGTTCGAGGTGGTCATTCAAATCCAGACCTGTAGGACTGAGATAAATTACTTGCGGTAACATTTTCCTCTTGGAAAATCACAGATGAGACTAAATGAGACGTTTTATATATATAGTAGCAAACAGTCATAGGTACATTTCATTTTGAAAGTCCCATCTGTCTTACAGCCCAAACAGTTTTTGACACCACAGAATGATTGCTGCACTTCACATTATATGAAAAGGCAGTAAGAGTTGATATACACCAGGGCTCTAAACATCAGAACTCCATTTTACTATACTGAGCATTTATTCTAAGGAACTGGGTTAAAAAAAAAAAGGGGGAGGGGAAGAAAAGATAAGATAGATTAATAATTTATATTCATTACCCTAAAAATATGATCAAGGTTTGATAGCAAGACTCTGAATTACCTAATCCCTAGAAGGATCATCTGATTCATAAATTCAAGCTGTTGTATTTTTTCCATAGAAAAGTAAACAAAATGCATGAATGTGATTTATTGTTTGATCACATTTTAATTTACTGCATTAAAGCTGCAAATATTAAGGGAACCTCAGCCTGTGTACTTCTTGTAGCCTGATTCAGCACGCATCTTAAAGCTAACTGTGTGTGGCAATCCAAAGTCAGTTTTAAATTAATAATATAGACCTAAATACTACCATCAAAGCAAAGAGTTAATTGCTTACCTATTTGGAGTATGACACTGAAATGCCACAAGAGCTCAAAATGATTGTTACCATCACCAGGAAAACAAGTGTAGGGTTTATCCAAGATGAAAGAGGGATTAGTGTGCTGTCTTATTGCTTAATAAGGAGCTACCAGCAATATGTTCAGTCACAGCTACAATCACCTTCCTTATCAAGGCATTTGCAATTATCTTATCTACAGTATAAAGAAACAGTTATTTCTAAGATTCAGGTTATGCCTCTGAGCAGACACTTAGTTGGACCCTATGCATTACAAAATCACATACAACAGACAGAAGCATATCATCTACAGTCCCCCCAGAAGGATCACTTAAATGACTCTGAAAGGCAAACAAGAGATATTTTACCCTTTAAATAACTCATAAATGTCTACAATAGAGGAATTTAGGCCATTGAATCCATTCAGAAAACTAATTTCTACTGGATATGGAAGATGATTTTTGTGTCAGACAAAAGGATATTTTCTTTGTAATAATTGGTATCTCTGGAATGCTTGCATGGTTGTAAAAGAATCCAAGATCCACGACGGGGAGTAATTTTTGGTACTGGTCAGTTTACTGCAGGAGTAAAGTCAAGGTCTTGCCCCCAGTCTACCCTTGTGAGGCTTTGTAGGCTTCGGTTTGCCTTGATATAATCAGTATTACTGAGGATGATGTACTGCTGACTAAATGATAATTGTTTGCTCCTTTTGGTCCCCATGCTGGCATTTGGAGGGATTGATCAAAGCAATTTGGACTGGAATGAGAGAGCAGCTGCGTGGGCCTTCTCAAATTTCTAAAATGTTGTTTCTAGTGGTTGTTGGAAGAAGTTTTCCTTTGAAATTTTTGCTTGCAGATACAAAGAAGGTTGCTAGCTAAGGAAAACTAAGAAAGAAAGTCTGCCTCCTTAGCATTCTGGCTTTGCAGAAGGAAGGGCTTAAATCTCTATAGAAGAACAGAATAGATAAAGACTAATTTTAATATTTGATATAATCCAAGCCAATGTACTATGCTACATCTCAGCGTGTCCTGGTAGACTATAACAGAACAAGTTATAAAGGAAGGCAGGTACAACATCCGTTTTTCACATTCTTAATGAACAGTGTGAATTCATTGCTTTCAGAATAACAGATGATTTAATTGAATCTGTATAATCTAATGCAATCAATCTCATTTAACTA
This sequence comes from Phalacrocorax aristotelis, assembly GCF_949628215.1. NCBI lineage: Eukaryota > Metazoa > Chordata > Aves > Suliformes > Phalacrocoracidae > Phalacrocorax > Phalacrocorax aristotelis. Next base: position 25,830,110 of record NC_134280.1, read on the forward strand.
AATGTCACACAGGCTTTTTCACCAAGAGGCAGTTCATGTACACACAACAAGTAGCAGGACCAATTTCTGAAACACTTACAAGCGTGAGATCAGTTTTCATGAGTTGTCCAGAAAAAGCAGTGCACTTCTATTTTGTTTCTAACTTAACTGCTAAAAAATACTCTTTTCAAGAAACATTCAGAAGGCTGTGGTCTAACAGCAGATAAACAAAAAATTATTAAAAAAAGAAAGAAAACACCCTCTATTTACTATACTCAATCTGGGTTTTAAGCAAAGGACTGGACAGAATTTTAAGACTTTTTTCCAATAAATAAATTGTAGTTTTTCCAGGGGCCAAGCACAGCTTTCAGCTTTTGGATATTTCTAAATTTTCCATCACATATTTCATACATCTTGCAACAGTGTAAGCACTGTTATGAATATGGCCGAGCATTCAGCACTCACAGATCAAATCCAGAGGGTTTACCTACACAGGTCTCACATCAGCAGATGAATCTGTCATCACGTCAGAATAAGTTTGCAGTGTCTCCGGTCTGTAGAGGTGCAGGGCCTGGAAAGCAGCACCCTCCCTGGTCCTTGCCCTGTGGCTCCTATCTGCTCAGCTGCCTGCAATTCACACACTCTCACCACTCAACGTTGTCTGCTTGTGTTACTGAGAAGCACAGATGGTTCAATTGCTAAACCTTTGTCAAACAATGCACTGCAGGGTATGGGATGGAGGGCTCTACCCAGGCAGGCAGGTAGGCAGGTTTGTGGCCAAAGCTGTCCTGTCTCCGCCACAGGAATGAGCAAGCTTTTGATACCACCAGGAAATGATGGTGGTTGTGGTTTTTTTTTTCCTGTGCTGTGCTAGATTTATTATAAAATGCCAATGGCTGAGCACTGGCTTTCATCTAGCATGGACACATGCTCAGTTTATACACAGATGTACCATCCCCTGACTCAGTAGACAAGCAGTATTATTAAATAAGTCTTTCAAAGCAAAAAATATGACTCATTATTTTGCAAAGAAAACATAAAGAGAGTTTCTTTGTGAGTTTTTCTGCAAAGTAGAATCTGTAGGATGTAAATCTTGAAAATGAGCTTCTTTGGCTGTGTTAATGCACCCAAATAATTCCACTGAGTATTCATGATGGTTTAATATTCATCTAGTTTTAACTGAAAATTAATCCTATCAGAAGGATGTGAAGTGAGAGAAAATACTTAAAAAAAGAAGTGACTTGGCAGCTTAAAATTCTGGTCTCAAGAGCTAGGTAGAGTAAAATATCTGAAGCCATTTTAGCACCTAAATTCACTTTGCTTTAAATATACGAAACCTATGTTTATGTACCCTACAATGCAGTGCATAAATACGTTTTCAAAAGAGGTCTTGGAACCTAAACCTCATTACGGGAGAGAGTTGCCTTTGAAAATAAAACACAAGATTCTTAAATCACTCTGTCATTTTGAAAATAAATCTGAGATCATAAGCGACCCCAGTGGCCTTAAACCTCAATCTAGAGAATGACACCACTAGTTGCATTTCACAATTCTCCCTAATTAATTGTCATTTTGCGTCAATTCACAAGGAAGAACAAACTCACAAAAGTAATCATTTCTGGCCTATGCTTTACTTAAAAGTTCTTTCATTTTTCAATCCCTACTTTCCTTTTGAAATTTGACAGGCTCAGAGACCAAGAAAGTAGGGGAATAAGTGATCAAAAGATGCTGATTTATGATCTAAAGCATTTGAACATTTTTAAGACCTTCAAGAGTACAATTTAACGTGTCCCCAGGTGACTTTAGTTTACACAGCCAACGCTTACAACACAGATAATATAGGCAGCCGTTGTCTTTGGCAGCATTACAGGACTACATTTCACAAAACTGGCCTGTTTGTTAACAGTTTTTCACTGTTTCAGACAGCCACTCATGCATTATTTATGGCATCAGGCATTGCTATATGTTTTCTTTCACCTTCTATTTGATTACAGAAACGTAATTGTGGCTAGCAGAAAAGCAATGGAAATATTGCAAATGTAGATTTAGTTCTCCTTTGTGTCTCTTATCTTTCAGGGTGTGCAGGAATATTTGGCTTGGGGACTTGCTTGAGTTTCTGTTTGGCTTGAGTCACTATTAAAATTATAGTCATACAATATTTGATTCTCCAAAAGAGCTTCTGAACCGCTGAATACTAACTGAATGGGCTGTTAATCTATGGTGCGCTGAGATCCAGGATGCTTGCCCTGTAACCATCCCCTTATTTGCAGTTTACAGGTTAGGTTATCTGAATAAAACATCCGGGATCTACTTATTTTCTTGCAGTCGTTTATACTCCTCCCCTCCCACCAGCATCCCAAAAATATACATGGGAAAAAATGGTGCTGGAATTAATCGGAGAAATACCTAGGCTCTATTAGCACAAATAGAAGGAGCACTTTTGCAGACTATCAGCAGAATGACTTATCCATTTTTATCTACTTGCCCAGTTTGTCGAGAACAAATTACACTGAGGTGGGGGTAGGGTAAAAACTGAGTAAATTTGGGTTGATTCATCACCTGTCCTACCTTGCAGATCAATCAGTTAATAATTTCATTGACCTGGAGGATCATGCAGAACAATATATTTAATTCAGTCATGCATTTAGTTTAATTAAGGTTTGAAGTTACAGTGCTCTGCTGGCAAAGAGATATTAAATCTGTTTTCTTTCTGCTTTCTATTCACCATGTGAATTTCCTCTACTTGGTATCATTCATAAAAGATCTTTTAATTTAACTAAATTGCCTGCTTATTCTGTGAAATTCTGCACCTTTCTTTGGAATAAGAACCACCTGAAAATCTTTCTGCATCATTTGATGAATGTGCTAGAAGTATTAGGCATCTTGGACGCTTCAGCAAATGGGGTTGGGGGGGTATACAAATCTTGGGAACCAGCTATTTGAAAACTGTATAAGAGAGTGCAAATGATCTGATGCGGAGATGCAACTGAGAAAGCGCACAAGTGCTAAGTGGCTGTCAGCGAGCAGGAACTACAAGAGACTGAACGTCTCTTGCAATGGCATGGCAAGGAATAACCCTCACTAGCAGGCAGCTTTGTGGCCATTTTCCCTAAATGATACAGGGGTTTTAGATTTAGCATCAGAAAAAAAAAATTAAATATGTATTCAGATTACAGTAAATAAAATAACCAACAATTAACCTCAAACTGTCATTCAGCTGATGTGGAAACTGAGAGTTACAGGTCTGTGATAATCAATATGTACGACGAATATAGACAGAGCTCCACAAGCTGCCAGTGCTGAATTTGGTCCCACAGATGATGGTAGAACATTTGGGGATACTTTGCTTTATTGTGTGCTCTTCTCATAGTGCCATTTTCCTGGCAGCTGCTACCTCTTTTTGCTTGTGTAACTGACTCTCATGTTTCAAACCCCTGCAGATTTGCCACAGGTTGAAAGCTGTGTTCGTGTTGTGCACTGCACTGTTGTGTGTCAACAACGTCACTTAACATGACCTGAGGGCCTCTGTGGTGTGTGTCTGTGCAAACCTTCACAACAATGAAGAAAAGCTGGATTTACACCATTTCTCTCTGACTGTGGCTATCAAAGGTTAGTTCATTATCACCTCTACGAGATACACCTTAATTTAATGGGAAGAATCTTACTGGAACACTGGTTGATAATGCCAACAAATCTTAACTTTGGAAGGGCAATGGTTTGAGCTTTGCAGACATATCTTTTAGGCCTGCCTTGAGGTCTAAACAGTCCACGTGCGTTACAAGACTATAGTTAGGAATAGGACATTTTTCTTGCCCCTTGATCTCCTGGCACAATTTGACATGCTCCAGGAGGTTCAGTCAAACACTGGGCTGCACATTAAGATCTTCCTCTGTTCTTGGTTTGCATGTAACTGGCCAGTCTCTTCTTTTGGTAAACTGCCAGGCTTGGAGATCCAAAAATACGAAGTGGATGTTCTTTATTACTTATGCTAGGGCCATTACAATCTCTGAACTGCATTTGTGTTAAGTTGTACGCTTTCAAAACAGCAATGTTTTGATGTTGCATGTTCTCTGTTTTATAGCAGATGCATGCACGTTCCCCATTTTATAGAAGATCGTGTACCTGCAAAGGCAGTAGTGTTCAGAAGGAAGAGTTACACTGGGCATTTCACTCTCGTGTTTCCTCAATGTATTAACTGAGACGATCTAGACACCAGATCTCTCCTGTTATTAAGAGATAGTTACCCCTCTGGGACTTGCAGCCAGATGATTTGGGAATTCATTTGCTTTGAATTAAGGCTTTACTTCAGCAGCTATGGTTTCAACTAGCAAATTGGTTAATGGCTCTGTAGGCAGACATAGGACTCTGACAAGGTCCAATACGCATATCCATCATTCACTTGCTGTGTAATTGAAAGCAGTTTTTGTTCTGGTGGTATGAAATGCAGTGCACATGATTTGATTATACTACTTTTCCTACTTTCTTTCTTTTCTATAATTTACTTGTGGAAGCTGTTCCAACAGTCCTGGATCCTCAGCTCTCATGTGGGTGACAGCATAAGGGACCAGTCACATGTAGGTTTTGGATGCCTGAAGGGCTGTATAGTGAAGCTTGTAGTCGCTTTTATTCTTCACTGTGATTTATCTAGGTACATGCGGAAATCTCCAACACAGATCAGCCCCATTGTATTATATACCTGTATCATAAAAAATGACATTCCTATTGTTTTCAAGGCATTACCTGAGAAATCCCAGGAGATTAATTGCCAGCTGGAGAAAACAGTTGCAAAATAATTTCACCCAAATGTTAGTGTCTTTACTCTTCATTGCTAAGGCATGAATTTTACCAGGAAACAGATATATCTGATATCAGTATTTTGGTTTCAGAAGGATGAAGTTGGAGAGACACAGGTCTGGTTTGAACGCATATCCTTGAAAAGCCCATTTGCTGTTTGGAATGTTATTTCCCCCCAGTGTGGAGAAGGGCTGGGCAGCGCAGCACGTCATTCATGCTATGGCTGTCATGGCACACAGGGAACATGTCTTTCTCAGTGATTATTAACTTTCTCCGTTGTATTACTGTGTATGGAAGCGCAGGTAAAAAATAGCCCATTTTTTCCCCTTTGCAAACCGTGCAAAACCACTATTTTCAATTTTGCAGTCTGCTCCATGAAAAATTATAATGGGTCTGCATTAGTTCTGTCCACTAATATCTGAAAAAGCACTAAATATGTCGTTTTAGTGGCTTTTTCTCTTTTCAGATAAGTCTAGTTTTCCTATTTTTGCAGTGCTTACCCTTCTACTTGAGCTAAGTATTTCTCTGTTCGCAGAACAAACTTCTTTATCCTTTACATTTTGATGCATGCTCCTTCCAAGAAGCATCACACTGTTTGATAGCAAAAAGATACTTGAAAGAAAAAGACATGTCTGCAGTACTGCAGGACTGTCCCCCAGATGTGGGCCTCTGGAGCAGTGACCCTCTCTGGCTCAGGGTGTATATACAATGTCATTGCTTCCCATTTAATAACCTCACATCAGTCCTCCCTCAGTATCGTTCTTACCTCATCTCACTGTGAGTTTGTTCTTGTTAAGGGCCTGATCCATCAAAGCACTTAAGCACATGGCTGTGGGTTGTAAACCCACTAGGGTAAGTACCTTGACTTTTTATAACCCTGTAAAGTGTGTAAAGTGTGTACCTATGGCACTATAAAAGATGGGTTTAAATGATGTCTGTGATAAGAGGTAACCTTTTCTGTTCAGCACTTATTCTCCTCTGTAACACAAGAAGTTTCTGCAGCTTGTGTTGCATATATTTCAAACAAGGCTGGTTTTGACAAATTGACTGTTTCTTTTTTAGTTCTGTCTTTTTTGCACCTGTCTAAAAGAGTGTCTACACCTAATAAATTTTTGAGCTATTCTTGCTTATTTGTATTCCTCAAAAAACTGTTTAGATTCTATTAGACACCCTGAAGGATCACTTAATACTTAAAAATTTTCAGTTCAGCTTCTTAAAAGACTTAAAGCAAAATGAGAAAACAAGACCATCACAGCAGGCTCAAGCCCTTTCCCTGCAGACGCCACCAAGGGTAAATCTTAGTGTTATAACCTGTTCTGAGATCTGAATTAGGTCCAGTGCAGAATTTTAATTTCTGTAAGCACTGGAAATAAAAAGTAATTAAACCTCTGCATATTCCTTGTGTACTATAAATATATTAATATAATAGGCAAAGGAAATCAACTCCTAAATTATTAGCAGTAGTAAAATCCTGAATATTGAAACACAGTTTAACTTATTAATTTATAATTTTTATCAGGCTAAAATAGGCCTCTAGGAGCAATTTAAGCGTTACAACAATGCAATTGTTCAGTATAGTCAGCAGTTAGATACACAGCTATCTCTGTATGAAAACAAATAGCAAGCTAGTGGCAAAGTCCCATGTTTCAATGTAAATTGATGGTGAATTTACACAAAGCCAGCAGATTGTTCTCTCATCTCTTTTATGAACAAACGACTTCTGTATTTCAGTGTGAAAACTACTGGACAGTGAACCAATGCAGGTGGTCTGGTTCAGTGCCCACAGAATGAGTCAAGCCCTAATTGTAAAACTTTTAGGTAACCAGTGTATCTTTAAGTTAGCATATATAAAATGTAAACCTCCTAACCCCAAAATGAATGTAGATGCTGACTACCTGCCTTGGATGTATTTTAGAGAAAACTGGTTAAGCCCAAGGCAAACCATAACAAATAAATGTCATATATTAATAGCAGAGACAATTGGAAATCTTTTAGCTATGTATTAGATTGTACATCTGCAAAAGAAAGATTAGCAGGTAGGCATTTTAAAGCTAAGACTGTTAGGGGAAAGTTTTCGCTCAGTATTTCCTTATATGAAAAAGTGCTCTTAATCCCAGTCTGCTGCACAGGGCCAATGACATGCCTCACAATCCTCACTAAAATAACATTAACCCACCGAGAAGTTCCAAAATTGCTGTGGTGGAGATCAAATCTGTTTGAAATTCAGTAACCTTTCTCAACTTCTGTTTACAACTACAAGGAGCACCCACGGCTGAGGAAAAAGCCTGAAACATTGTGTGACCAATCCAACACATGCTGCTTTTCACATCTCAAAGGACTTCAAGCAGTACTTCTTTTCTGGAGCAGTACTCAAAAGTACTGAGAGGAGTGACCTGATCCTGTTATACTCAAAGGTCTAACCATCTTTTAGAAGACTTTTGATATCAAAGTAGGGGAAAATGAGTGGACCAGAAATCTGAATAGTCTCCTTGGTGAAGCTGTATCTTGATATTCTGCTTATGTCCATTTGGAAGGGTTTCTTCCAGAAACATACGATGTTAAGATAATGAAGAGTTGAAAGGGACCTCAGGAGGTCTCTAGTGCAACCTTCTGCTCAAAGCAGGATCAGTTCTGAGTCAGATCAAGTTACTCAGCTGGAACGTGTTCTGTGGACATTGCTCCAGTGTCATCCTCAGGGAGATGTTTATAATATACTGAAACAATTTTTTATAAACAGCTATTTTAAGATTTTATTATTCTTTAAAAAATGCTTTTAATTCAAGCTTTATTAAGATATTTTCTCTCTTCTGCTGCCTATCAGTCGGGTGTCTTTCTACCACAGGTTTATTACTCAGGGCCCAAAGACTGAAAAACTGAACACTAGCAATTCGTTGCCAATAAAGGTGGCATTAAAATTGTTTCTAAACCAAAAAAAATCTTATAAAATGTGTTGTATCCTCATGGAACATAAATCATTAAATGGATTTCTAACATGTTGTAAGATGTCAAGAAATTATTTACAATCTTAAATATTTTTTGCACCCAAAGAAAGACTTGTTTATTTGTAGAGATTGCATAGTTTATTTTCAACAGGAATATAATACAGCCTAACTGAGATGGGCAATCAAGAAATCTGTGAAACCCCATTTCACTGTTTCCATAGTAACCTCCTTAATAGGCTAGTCACCTTGGTTAGGGACAACCCTATAAGCAAATATAGTGTAAAAATTTCTCAGTAATAAAGAATATCAACTCATTGTTTGGCTTTTTGTATTGCTTTCACAAATATCTTGCTCCTTTTTCAATTTCCTTGTTATCTTTAAGAAGCAAAACCTGAAGCAAAATATGAAAACCTACCCTTCCCATTGCCTTCAGTATTTAAAAAGGCATGTTTCAGGTACAGTACATTTACTTAGGATTTAACTACGTTGGTAGAAAATAAAAAAGATAACCAAACTCAAATAGTAAAGGAATTGACTTGCATGTTTGCCCAGAAAATGAGCAAAGCCTTTTCAAGATTATTAAAACTGCAAATCTGGGAGTTAATACTATCTGCAGAATCACTTGCCCAGCTCCCTGCTCTTAGCAGACCTATCTTTTAATTTTAGCAAAGGCTGCAGCTAAGAAGAAGACAAAGGCACTTGATTTGGTTTTGCACAACCATAGAGGACTGAAAAATATGATTTAAATCAAAAGTTCTCCAAGTTCATGGAAGTAAACACCAGGGTTTGGGTTTAAACTATTTGCGCTTACTTTTTGTACCTGATGAGATGTGGAATGCCCTGCTCTACAGCAGTTTCTCAGACTGACCTGCAGAGCCCTGAGCAGTGGTCCACAGCCATGCTAAGACATAATCACTTACAAACAGATCAGTTGGATACAGCTGTGCACGTGGTACACAAAATGTGTGGGGCTGGCTGCGTCAGGGCCCCGTAGGGGCTGGGGGCTCCTGTCTCACCCCTAGCCAGAAGCAGGGCAGCTGGGGGGACACCGGGGCTGCCCCAGCCCTGGGCATCAGGCACGCCTCTGGGTCAGAGACAGGCAGAGGCTGTGCTGGGATGTGGGCCCAGCACAGTGGAGTGCACGGGGAGCTGGAGACCAGCCCAGCTGTGGCATTGCTGGGGCAGGGGCTGCTGGCCCCAGGGGGCTGACATGGGGTGTCCTTGTGACCCTGACAGACTGTGGGTTTTGGGTAAAAAGTTTCTAACCGTTAACTGAAGGGGAAAAAAGCCCGACCTTTGGAGTATTTTACCACAGCTAGAATTAAGAAGCATCAGAACAATAAAAATCAACATGATATTTTTATGATCATTACAGAGCCCTGCAGTACCTGAGTGCCTTGTAGTAGGTGCCAAGCAAACAAAGGATGACATAAAGCCCTTGCTTGAACAGGTCATCCAGTTAAAGTCCCAGTTCTGCACAAAATGCACACGCTTCAGCATCCTAAAGCAAGGCTGTGGCTAGATGCCACAAGATATGTAATAATTTTTTTTCTTCTGAGCAATTAATAAATGGATAATGTACAAATGTAATTTCACTGGAGACAAGATAGCTACTAGTTACGATACGAGATACAATCCTTTTCAAAATTAATAATAATTATTTTAAACACATCTAAATGACTTCTAGTAATCTCTGAGGGGATTAACACCTAAGAAAGTATGCATGTGTTGATGATAGAAAGCAGAATGAAGTGTACTGATTTACTGCAACTCTTCATTAAGTTTAAAAGCATTCCACTGTGATGAAGACATCAACCATAGGCTGTGTTATTTTCACACTGCAAAGGAATAGTTAAGGGCAGGAAGACAAAAAAAGAAAGCAAACAATGTCTTAACTTGAATTCAAGCCAGATTTCACAAAAACAAGACCCTATTCAAATCCCATGAAGTAAAACATGTTAAAAGTATCCACCACTTTTCCCTGTTAAGGCATGGATGAAACATGCTTGCTTATGTGTGTGCTAAAAATTTTACTAGGTAAGGTAACAGCAGTTTAGTATATCACATCAAGATAAGTATGTAACTGACTTTCCTGTAAATACTTGAATCTGGATTCTCTTTCTCTGTTACCTACAATGATATAATTCTATTGATTTAGGTGGAATTAGATTTAAATCACCACGTTATGAGAAGGAGCTTTTCATATTTTTTGTCCAGTAAAAATTCTGATTTAAATTTTTTAATTAAAAAGATCAGTTCAAACTAAAAAAAAAATCAGATCAAGAAATAATGTGAAGTTTTAGGTTATACAACAGTTATGATAAGGTTTGTTTTGGACCTTATTTTTAATGAGTTGGCAGAAGAGTGTTACATACCACAGCTGTAGGTTTTGGACATAGGCAGCACAAAAGCAGAACAAAAAGCTGACTGCTCTTTGCCAAGCAAAATGGAGGTATTGTAAACTTCTAATTCAAAAGGAAAATTCCTCTTAACTCCAACGGGATCAAGATTTTATCTTGTGTTCCTAATTATTTCCTGGCGAGTTTTACACATGCAAATATTACCAGCAAAAGTCAGGTCATTAACGCAAGTACCTCAACATTGAAAAATACCGAATGCATGCTTATTTCCCAGATGACACGTGGCCCTGCAGTCTGTGCATGTATGTGTCCTCATGTAATAGAGCTGAAATTCTTCAAAAGCATTATCATCAGTCATCTTTCTCAGAGGAAAATGAGCACATTATGTCATTATGTCTAGGACTATATCACAGTTTGGCTACTAATGGGCATTGGGCCAAATTTCAGAAAAAAAAAAAAGATATTTATTTTGGAAGCCTCTCAAAACAGGGGCTCTCTCTTTTGTGGTACTTAGCACACTGACAGCACTTACAAATAAAAATAATTCAAATTCTGATATTCAGTTTTGGCAAAATGCTCTGAATACTTATCTGAAGAGAACTAATTAGACAGCTGTAATTCTCCTGACTTAAAGCTTGGGTTGCTCCTGCCCCCAGCTTTTGATAACACATCATCTCCACTGGGCCTCCTTGCTCCAGAGACCCTCTCTCCAAAGCGTGAGATGGGATTTGCAGAATCCTCAAATATAAATGATGCCTTGTGCCCATCCAGAACTTTTGCCTGGAAAAATGCCATACCTTGATTAAACTCACTATTAAGTTATCACATTTCCTACAGTTCTCTGTAAGGGTCAGAGAGAAAGTTTTAGGTGCATTTGGGTTCTCTAGACACAACACTGTCTCTTTAAGTGCTTTGGTGGCAGTAGAGGTGGCATTTCTTTCTGTGGACTGATTGATCTCATAATCCTGGGCTTTACACTCCATATTCTGTACTCCTTTACCTGTATCTCCTTGAGGCTTATAGAAATGTGTTTTTAAGTACCTTCCTCAGGAGCGCTGAAGTGTGTAAGTCCAGTTTATTCAGACAAAATTGATCTGAAAGTATGTGGGACCTCATCAACATCGGTACACTGCTCCTGACCATCCCAACAGTTATCTCCATCTCCAGTCATACCTTGTTCCCACCAGCACCATTCACAAAGGGAACACTCCATCCCTCTCCAGCTGGCCACTATTACGCTTACAGGAGGATCTCAGCACATCTATGGGGCAGAGCTCAGCTTGATGATTGGACTTGGAGTATACTATTGAAGCCACCATACTGCTTTGTTCTCCAGGAACGTTAATAGGTTTGGGGTTATTTATGCAGGAGAGAACAGCTTTCATATTTTCTTCCCAACTGCATATGATATAACTTCAACATTACTGACTGAATATACGTTTTCTCTTCCTTTAAATCTTTGTCAAAGTGTGCATTTTAAAAATATTTCAACTTCTGTGTTCTGATCATCTACTGTTAGGTCTAACAGCCCCTTTTATTTCTGTACATGAGTTCAGAAGAGAAATTTTTTTGGCCCTTAACCCACCCTGAGGGTGAACAGTTGCTGGTAGAGTTACTTTGTGCCCTATACATGCAGATATATACTGACTGAGGTTTTTAGAATCATAATAAAGTACGTGTAATATAGCAGTACAACCCCAGATTTCAACGACAGACTGTGCATCAAAACAAATATTAAATTCATCCCTCTGTCTCATAACATTCCCTTGGAAAATACTAGATCACAAAAAGTATTCCTGGTAGAGCAATTTCCAATTTTTCTGCTGCTGTAGATGCTGTCTCAGTCATTCTGTTCCTTCTGGTTAATAAGTCATAAAGCTTGTCATGATAAGTGTCTTTTCTACCATAATAGTTTTAGTTATAGTTCCCAGAATAGAAAAAAACTACCATGTGAGAAGTTGCTATAGAAAGTTGCAGTAGATCCTTTTTCATCTGAGCTATGCTATTCAGTGGCTTCGGAGGAATAAGAGTCATCACAGTTCTAGGCTAGATCTCTTTTTCTAGGGTTATTGCCTCAGAGTTTTTTTTTCTTTCTGAGTACACTTACTAGAAACTACTTTGTTATCGATCTTCAGTACTAGGTTTCCACCCTACCTTTCTTTTGGTCCACTTTCCTGTAGTTTCTGAGGCCTTAGTCACTGGTGGCTGGTGAGAGTCCTTTTCTGGCAACTTCAGCAAATTCTGAGGTGATCTATCTTTACCTGGAAAACCCCAATTCTTCTTCCAAAAGCTGATATTTATTGGATCTTTTAGCTGTTAAATAGGTTTTTAAGCTTTTATGTAACCTGCAGATGAGGAGTTTCCATCCCTGCAAGTCTTTCAGAACAGATTAGACAAGCATCTATTAAAAATGAGATGGATACTGCTGCTTTGCAGTAGGACAGTGGACACAGACACCCTATTTTCTGTGTTGTAATTGTTTTTACCAGCTTCCAGCACCAATAACCAGTTTTCTTCCTTCCCACAGATCACTCCAGCAAGAAACAAACACAGTATTTCAAGAGGAGAAAGTGAGACCATACAGTCCATGACAGAATTCATAAAATGTGAAGGCTAGTATTATGCCCTCCCCAATCACCTCTGAAAGACGTAGCTCAGACTTTGAGTACCATGTAATGAATACTTACAGGAAATTCTTCATAGAAAACTCACCAGAGTTAAAAAGAATTCCTGAATACATTTAAGTAATGAGTAAAATCCAAGAAAATCTTTATTGTTGGTGGTTATGAGCAGGATCATGTTCAGATGACATGTCAGCATTTGTGATAAATTTTCCATACTATTTTACTATGAACAGAAAGCTAGTCTTGCACCTCTTAGGTTTTCATTTAAAAAAAAAAAATCAGAGCTAAACAACACTACATGTTCTTTTTGGTTTGAAATATCTCCACTGAGGTTACTTATTGCTTTGGTCATTCATCACTATGAAGGACCTAGAAATATAGGAATATAAAGAAACTCAAGAAAACTAAAAGTATATAGTGATAGTCCTGAAAACAAACTAACAACTGTACATGACAGTACCTCTGACTTCACAAAACATGATTCAAACTAGGAAAAATATAGAAAATGTGTTCATAATTCTGCCACCATTCCTCAGGAAAATTAAAGTATCTTATTTGGAGATTGTTTTACTGAAGAAAGACCTGTGCCTACCTGACATAGCTACTTTGCAAAATTAATAGCACACGTCCAGACTTATGGGCAAACTTTCTAATACTGTGAGTTAATTTTAGCTTGGGAATTGAGGCTTTCTCTAACTCCCATTTGATAAATTTAGAAACTGGAAAGTTCTAAAAGTTGTGTTAATATTAGATTTTTAAGGCTCAATAGTGTCGATATTCAGAAAATGGAAATAAATCCTGCTATTTTCTTGTTTGTATCAATTATTTCTCTCTACTAAATGTACAATGGAACCCAGAAAGCAAAAAGGATATGAATCATAAAATGAAAAACTGTAATTGTTTGTCTGATATTGTGTTGGATTACAAGAGGATGTGGATTAAATATTAATTCCAGCTAATGAGAGTAAAGAATCTCTTATACAGATTGTGATTGCATGATTTTGCTAAACTCTGGCAGTATTCTGGACAAGAAAAGCCTGTCATAAGCGGAATGGAAATTATTCATTCTTGCTCTGGCCTGGCAGATAGCCCATTAGCTTTAAATTAAATAAATATCAGCAATAATATTAAATAAAACTTATATGTTGTCATAAAATGTCAACTATCATTTATTTTATGACTGCTACTCAAAATAATGGTCATTGTTATAACTATGTCAGAGGGAGGTATTTCTCTCTCTGACTTCTAATTTTCTGTATCAGTAAGAAACTTCTAGTTTATATTAGGAAACAGGTTGTCATTCCAGATCAAGAACACTGAGCTGGTGTTGGACTTAGCAATCTCCCAACCTACTGGCAAAGTTATTTTAATTAGCCTTCTCCTAACAACGTTAAACAAATCCTATGCTGCCAGGGAAGGAAGAAATGACTTCTCAGTCAGATAGTTTACTTAGTTGTTTTTCTCCATTGCCATAAATCTTGGTGTGGAGATTATTAGGGACTTAAGACTACTTTTTTAAAACCATGAACTGTGACCACTTTACCCACTGAAAAGCTCACACATCATTCAAGTATAAATGTCCTGTTTCTGCATGGTTTATTTTCACACCATTGTTGGGTGCTAAAATAGTTTAACACCATTTATAAGGCACGGACCTTTTAGCTAATCCATCCAGTCTGTTACAGGTATGCCAAAGGTAGAAAAATAGTAGTAAGTAACCATGTGTATATGCAGTGCTGTAGGTACCTATACTGGAGCCAGACATGTTTGCCTAATCCTAACACATTATTTGAATGTCAGATTAACCGGAAGTCATGTATGAATTCCATGATACATAGATAAGTTCAGAATATACCTTAATGTGAATATGTGAAATGATCAGGAATGCATCTTCCAGGAGCAATTTACTTAGAGACTTGTGGGCCAAAAAAAGTCCATGATTTTTGTCCACATCCAGTGAAAAAGTTTCGAACTCAACTACCTACAGTCTACAAAGACCCTGCATAAGGTTTGGCTTTGGACCTTGCATGCTTTCTTCACAAAAGAATTGTTGTCTCTTTCCTGAGTCTGAACGTGAACTGCTGTGAGTGAGCTCACGATGTGCGTGTGTGTGCGTTGCCCCAGCATTTCTAGCTAAGGCAGCCCAGCGCTCCATGCGGTTAAGTAAACACAGCATGGCTGCTGGGGCATGCAGCCAAGGCTGAGGCCGGGAGGAGGGGATGAGGCTGGGAGGAAATAAGAGCAAATTCCTCTGAAATGATCTGACAGGAAATGACAGAGTGTCAGCCTTATACAACCACACTGCGCGCGAGAGAGGGAGGGCGGGAGAAGTTCTTCCTAAACACAGAGTGGTGCCAGATCTCAGTAGGTGAGGATGATGAAATAATAAAGCATTTCCCGTGTGTGTTTTTCATTAGTCCTGTTTTGTTTTTCTTCCAAGTGCTGTGGAAACAGAACAGAAGCCCATGTTTCAGCCAGTACTGCAATGGCCTCCTCCCATGGGAATAACAGCTGCATAAATAGGAGGGAAGTCCTCAGTGGAATTGCTTCCAACACCTTTCTAATGGAAATAATGATTTGCAAAGCCCAGTTTATACCTTTGCCACGTAATTAGTAGCCAAGATTAAAAACATTGTTCCAACTCCCAGCATCCTTGAAATCTGGCAAGACTTTAAATATTCCACTGTGTTCCAAAAAGGTAGCCCATAAGTGATCATTGTAAGGACAGTCTTGGCCAGTTGAGTCAAGCCCTTGAATCAATCAACACTTATTATATGGAAATTAACCAGTTTGATGTCAATTAGTGGAAATTTGTTAGCAGACATAACCTATGAGACACTTTATTTTGAATTCCTAGCTCTCCTCATTGAAGCTAGCTAAGATGGGGCTGCGGACCAAGCCACGCATTTCTTAAGACCTAGAGCAGAATCAATTAAAAAGAGGGGTGGAAGGAAGCTGATTCAAAATATATAAAATTTTTCCTGTTTATTAGGCAAAAGAAGCACAAGAAACTGGATATCAGATTTTTTCCTATAAAGAGCCAAACTAGTCACAGATTTGAGTGCATAACTGTCTATTCAGTATGTGTTGATAATAAGTACACAACAAAAAAATGCTGCTAGACTAATGGCAACATCTACCCTCACCTCATGTACTTTTAAACTCTTTTTCCACCATGTTCTTATAAATTATATTCTCATATTAATAAAGTAGAAGTTTCTGAATTAAAATATCTGACTTGATCATTAATTTTCCTCCAAAGAATAACTTTAAAAGACCAAAATTTTGGCTAGCTGCTCAAACCAGAAGGGGTGACAAAAGATTTCCTTAAGGCTTAAGAACATTGCCTGTCTGGCCCATGGGGTGGATTTGACTTTACTGTGAATTCCAACTTTTGTTTAAAATTAATATAGTACCCTCACATAACTTTTTACCTGTATATAGCAGCATCCAGTATGACAGACTGCTGCTATTCCATTCAAATTAAATATTAGAACCATGGGTTCAATCCCAGAGCAGTACACCAATCCTAAAACACTCACAGCTAAGAAATGAATACAGGATCAGAATCTTGCTATAATATGAAAAACTGCTGTCAGTTTTGAAGCCAGGGTTTCCACACAGCTTGTGGAAACTCCTCTGTAACTTCTATTAACTGACCATGACATATACAGCGTGTTACCCTCCCATACAAATGGGTGTTCCTAAAAAAATGAGCCTGACGCTGCTTTCTAGAGTGCACATTCACCAACTCATTATTTGCAATAACATTGGCCAATATTATTGCAATATCCAGAGTTCAAACTTTTACCTAATCTGAAGGGTTTCTTAAAACTAAGTGTTCTAAAAATTCCCCCAGGCATTTTGAGTTGCTAGGAACAATTTTTTCTGCTTGTTTGATTTATAAACAGTTATTAAATGAGCCATTCAGTGTAGTACAGTACAATACTTCCAGAAGTTGACAATGGAGACACCACTGTCAAACTATAATGTTTTTCCTTTGATACTGATAGGGGTTCTGTAACCTACATGATCAATGCAATTTATCACCAGATGACAGGACTTACTTGAGAACAGCCTGATAAAGTTGCAATTATTTCTTGATACTGTTGGCCATCCAAGTTTCTATAATTTCACTAGTAAAAACTGCTTCGAAGGCCAGCAGCCTCTTTCAGAAGGGTCATGTTTATGCATGATCACATAGCTACATTCAGTAGCCTGTAATACCACTGGAAAAAGATGCTAACATAAAATAGTCTTTCTCTGCCCTTGTTTAAGTAAATTTAAACCTTAACAATAAGCATTGTTCATTCTACACATTTAGTAAATTAGCCATGTTATTTTAAAATATGGGCAAACCTTGTTTTTCTCAAAATTAAAGATAGCAGTGCCATAAATGTTAAAAGACTAGAAATGTGTAAAATTTATTACGGGGTGCCTAGAGATTGTTCATTTAGTAATGGGTCTGCACATGGCTGCTGAAACAGATGCATAAACGGTAGTGGAGTAAAATCAATTTATGAAAGAACATATTTCAATTAAGATCAGTATGTTTTGCATAAAAGTTTTAAGTACATGGCAAAAAGCATGGAACGCACTCTGAGGTACCTTTCATCTCTGTAGATGGTGTCAGAGACTACAGTTAAACTCCCATTTGGAGATTAAGTATCAGGATAAATCCTTGACTCTGTTGAACTTTATAGGAATTTTGCTATCTACCTTAGTGGATGCAAGACACTAATTCTGGAATTTTATTTCTGCAGTAATAGAAAATGCACATTCAACCGCAGTAGTCTAAGGGCATGTTCCTCAGCCAACAGCCAGGTAACTATCAGGGTAGTTATTAGAACCGTACTTTCAGTAGTTTCCAGAAGCTTTTAACTTCGGCTTGCAGTTCTAAGATGAAGGATGTTGTAGGACTCAAAACGCTCTGTGTTGCTACAATACCTTCTCAGTTCATATGGTAAAATGGATAGTTTTGGAAATATCAACAAAATGACCCAGAAGTAAGGATTCCTTTTTTAAAACTAGTCTTTAACAAAGCACTTAATTTTTGCTAAAGCAATTAACATAATCAGGTTATTGATATCAGAGACTCCTATTGGCTTTAAAAGAGTCAAGTTTATGCATGATCACATAGCTACATTCAGTACCCTGTAATATAATTGGAAAAAAGTTGTTAACAGAAAATAGAGCCTTTCTCTGCCCTTGTTTATGTGAATTTGAATCTTAACAATAAGCATTGTTCAAAAAACTTTTTATTTATATTTGTCGAGAGCAGCTTGTTCATTCCTGTGATTATGAAAATGGCCTACCTGTAAATAGGGGACCAAATTCTAACAGTATATTTTGAGTTCCTTGGGGTCTTCCTGGGCATACAAATTAATGTACAAGCTGCAAAGCTGAGGGATAGAGCTATTACATTATCAATCTTTTCTGTTCCAGTTTTCAAACTAGCCAAGTACATTAAGAGGCCTTAAGAACCTTCAAGACCTCAGAGTATAGAACTCAGGATCCAAGAGACATTGCTGTCAGAAACCTACCCTTTTCTTCTGTCATGGCATCAGAAGGTACTGCAAATAATTTTCAAAAGGTCTTCATATAATGAAAGAACAGAGCTTCCTGTGTCCTTTAGTGCTCTTACTAACTACTCCTTGAAGGCATAATAGTTTTTGAGATAGCATATAATTTTCTCTGACACTTAAAAATAGTTTTTCTATTTATATGAATTAAGATAACTGCAAGCTGTGGAACTCAGTG
Organism: Phalacrocorax aristotelis; assembly: GCF_949628215.1. Taxonomy (NCBI): domain Eukaryota; kingdom Metazoa; phylum Chordata; class Aves; order Suliformes; family Phalacrocoracidae; genus Phalacrocorax; species Phalacrocorax aristotelis. The sequence continues at coordinate 25,848,569 of NC_134280.1, forward strand.
TATCTAATGGTTTTACACTGTACAATTTCCATTTTTCTATAATATACAGCTCAAACCAATACGTAAATTCTAGACACAAAGGCAAACTAAAAACCTGTTCCACAGTTCTTTGTATGTAGAAGTTTGATAGCAATGAAAAGAAGTACAGAGCAAAATTAATACTGAGCACCTACTTGCCACACAGTGACAATGCCATCTCTGCACCAACTGAATGAGAATATGCAACACTAAAAAATTGAATCACTTTGGGTTAGATTATTTTAAATATCATTGTCCACATTCCATTTAACTAACGTATTAACTAGAAAATCCTAGAGAAACCATCTGTTTTCACTTGGTCTTCAACACTGATTCGGCATTTCACTGGTGACTGAAATTGGGTTTAGGTGAAGTTAGTGAGTAATGGTTAGTAAATAAAAGCAAAAACTTCTGGTAGTGCTGCTGTAAGGTAGGCTAGCCATATGACTTGTTACAGTCTCTGCAACCGGTTCCCGTCTTAGAGCACCAGCAAAAAGCCTGACATTTCGTAATGGTCTGCAGCTTTAAAGAGAAACCCAGTAGTGATGTCAATTGAACTGTGTGGATGTTGCTGGCACTAGATGGAGGTAACAGGCATGTACATTCAGTGAGATCTGTGTACATTGTTTTATATATACTTTCTGTTAACTGGGATGAGAAAGGAAATCTCTAATATTTCATATTCTAATTGTATGGAATGTTTTCCTGAGGATGCAAACAGCATGCAATTGGTGGTATAAACAGAAGTTGTTACCCTTCTTCTGGTTTAATTTGAGTGGCACTTCATTACATTTTTTCAAATGGCCTCAACCTGCATCAGGGGAGGTTTAGATTGGATATTAGGGAAATTTTTTTTCCTGAAAGCATGGTTAGGCATTAGAACTGGCTGCCCAGAGAGGTGGTGGAGTCACCATCCCTGGAGGCGGTCAAAAAATGTGTAGATGTGGCACTTCAGGACATGGTTTAGGAGGCATGGTGGTGTTGGGTGGATGGTTGGGCTTGATGATCTTAGAGGTCTTTTCCAACCTTAATGATTCTATGATTCTATGGAAGTGTTGTGGTTTAATGGCAGCCAGCAACTAAGCACCAGACAGCTACTCACTCACTTCCCTCCCTCTCAGTGGGGGAGAGAATTGGAAGAGTAAAAGTGAGAACACTTACGGGTTGAGTTAGAAACAATATAATAATAGAAATAAAATAAATAAAAATAATAATGATAATAATAAGGAAAATAAAAAGAGAGAGAAATGAAACTCAGGAAAGACAAGTGATTCAACTGCTCACCACCTGCTGACAGACACCTAGCCAGTCCCCAAGCAGCGATCACTGCCCCCCAGACAGCTCCCTCCAGTTTATATATTGTGCATGACATCATATGGTATGGTATATCCCTTTGGTCAGTTTGTCTCAGCTGTCCTGGCTATGCGTCCTCCCAGCTTCTTGTGCACCTCCTCGGTGGCAGAGTATGGGAAGCTGCCTAGTCCTTGACTGGTATAAACGCTGTTTAGCAACAACTAAAACATCAGTGTGTAATCACATTATTCTCAGACTAAATCCAAAACACAACACTGTACCAGCTACTAGGAAGAAAATTAACTTTATCCCAGCTGAAACCGGGACACGAAGCCAAGCACGCCGAAGTTAAGAAATGCTACAATGGAAGTCTGTACAAAACTATTTCACACCTCTTACATGTATGCACCTAACCAAAGCCTTCAGCTGCATAACTGCATGCTGTTTTTGTCACAAGTTCCACAACATTTTTCTCAAGTTCCAGGATGTGGTAATGCTTGGTATACAGGATGAGCAGTGACCACTAAATAAGAAGCTCTTGAAGCATCAGTTTCTCCCTTACTGCCAGTGAATGGTCCCAAAGATTATCTCCTATGCACTATTCAAAGCATGTTCTGAGACAGAAGTTCTTGTTTTATCAGGTGAATGCCTGTGGTCCTTATCAATAGAGCACAAATACATTTGGCTGCCCATTTTAGATGGTTTATTTTGGCAAGAGAGAAGAAGAATGACTAGCAACATGTAGGACTTCATACATTCAAAATTCAGCTGCCAGTGACTTTTACTGTGAGCAACCTTTAGTGCTGAAAGCCACAGCACATAAGAGTTATTGACCACATCAAATTTGCTGCACAGCAAGATACATGTCATCACTAAGACATTGTGTGGCAGAGAAAAACCCAGGAAGATCCATGGAGAGTTTTTCTTTGGTTGACCTTAATTTTAATTCCTAATTTTTGATCAGTGATTTCAAAGACAGTCCAGTTCTGCCATAGCCCTGGTCTGGATCCCTGTTCTTGGGAGAATTCTATCAGGTGAAGTATCAGCTCTGGCTCACTTACTCCAAACATCTGAGCTGAAGGAGGATTGACTAGATTGAAGATTTACTATTCATCCAAGCTAATTGGATATCAAATAAATAAATTTCCACAAGGCTGTTCCTTGAATAGCAGCTGAGATAAAGGCTCAATAAAATGCCGGTTATGATGTCTGGATATTACAATGAAGTACAATCCATTTTTTTTTCCTGAAAATATAGCAGCAGATTTTTTGTTGTGGAAAGGAAGAATAGCTTCATAGCTACGTATTCCAAGCAAATATTTAGTGTAAAAATATGAAGAACTGGTGAACACAAAATGAAGTAGGCAAGTGATGAGAAGACAATGTAAGAAAGAGAAAGAGATAGAAACTGTAACAGCAGGTTCTTAACTTCAGTGGATAGGAGAGAGGGAAGACCTCTGTGAGGCTCTAAGTGTGGCTTGTTGTGCCTCTGAAGTAGACCCTGAAAAGCAAAGACCTAAAACCTTTTCTGCCTTGTAAACCATTCTTAGAGTCAGACAGCATCAAAATGCTGCATCGGCTTAGAGCTCTGTCTTTTATTCTGTCAGCAACACAGTGAAGGTATGAATAGGATGCAGAACAGCCTATATGCACACTGACACATTTGGAAATTACTCCAAGATGGAGAAGTTTCCAGGCTGCTAGTCTACACCTAAGGTGTTTTTCCAGACAGTGCAAAGCATGCTGAGCAATGATCAGGTTCTAGCCCAAACCCAAGCCTTCTTGTGACGTGCACCATTCCTCTTCCCTGCTTAAATTCTTCAGGAAACACAAATGCTGAACTCCTCCAAAGGCTATTCTATATCCCTGTAAGTTGTCCTTTGGTGCTTTCTGAATTAGGCAGCAAATATACATCCTAATTTGCACATAAAGGATCTGGGGTAGAAATCATATTTCTTCCATGTAATTGGTTTTCTTTTAATCCTGACCTTAATGTATATCATTCTTGATGAACTGCTTCAAATAGGCTTTGAACTGGGATTTTTTTTTTTTTAAAATGTTAAATAATGAAAGAATGCCATCTCCTTTTACTGCTTACATCAAGATTCAGAGAGATGAAGAACAGTGACAGCATGGCTGTTCACCCATAACCCTGGGACAGCAGGTAAACTGACAGTGTGGAATTACTAAGAGGTGATATTAAGTTAAAACATATAGCTAAAGTAATGCTATTGCATATGCATCCCTTGGTTTTCAAGGCAGTGTTTAAAATAAAAAACCTTCACTGAGACAGAAAAACTGCTATAGTTATATCATAGCACACTGAGTTGCAAACCTTTTAATGAAAGACATAATTCTTCTGCTGTCTGCATCATACTATATTCTCATGCAAAACACTTTAATGCATCGTGTAAATTATCTAAGACTTTCTTAGTATGTATTACATTTCTTAATCATAGATATTGGGTGTAAAAAAAAGAGAATTATGTGACACGCTGCAAAACAAATTGCTTGGTGTTAGCATATACTAGCTGGGTCTATATTTGAAAAATGCATGCATAGAAGGGTTGGATTTTTTTTTAAATGTGCGGAACTTACTTCTAAGTGCATATGTTATCAACGAAGCAAAAATGACTAATCTGAAATGATGGCAGTCTGATTTTCACCCAATATCATCAGTTTGAAAGCAGGGGATCTAGATTAGAGTCTCAATGATCTACTTATTCTGAATTTCAGAATAAGCTTCATGTCTGGAGGAGGATGTATATAAATAAACCAAATGTTTTCATCCACTTTTTCTGTTCAATTACATTCAGTTTAGCTATAAAGTAGTTTTAAATGCAAATCTTGTTTTCAGCAATAAAATGCCTTTGTTGCCAAGTTAGCAGACAGGTTTGTCTTGGTGCTGTCTCACCAGCTGAACACTACCAGAGTGTAAACGGTGGACAATATCATCAGCACCTTGTAAGCTATAAGTTGCTCATAAATGTCCCTTCTAAGAACAGGATCTGATGCGATGTGCTATCTAATTTTCTGTCAACTTTGATTGAAGGTAATGCTTATTTACATTATATTAATGTTGAATAATTGCGAGTACTAAGCAGAGAGTGGGACTTAGCATATTCCATATTATTTATTTCATAAAATTTCATTCAAAAAGATGAGATATCTGCTTTGAATGCAACCTGAAAACCATGTGTCAAACACTACCAAATAAATGAGAATTTGTGAAGGTTAAACCCTTGTGGCCCTTGCAAAAATATAAATATATATTCCAATTGCGAGTACAGAGGAATAGGACCCCTCTAGACTGGTAGGCGTTTAACATGGACTTCTGGGAATAAGACGTACAGACATACACACTAAGAAAGCCATGATCCACAATTTAAAAATCGATTGGTAGCAATCATCATATTTAAGCATTACAGATATGTTGTTCTATGTATAAGCTCTCAGCTCTCTAAAGGCCAGGTTGATGATGGTTTTATATGTGTTCGTTGTTGCTAATATACAAATAGTTGTGCAGATTCTAAGAGATGTTGACTACCTGGAGGTAGTGTTCTTCAAATCTTAGTGGCTTTTGAATTATGGTCATAATCCAGGGCAGGGGTGGAGGGGACACACACACAGAGCAATGACAATGATACCAAACTATGCCTCCCATTGTGTTCCATGCCCAATTTCTTTTAGTAGACCAAGCTATGATAATGTGAACTATATTACTAAATGCAAAGTATTACCAATTATAAGCAAGCATGGAAATATATGGAATGAATTGTTAAGCAAAACATACATGTTAACATGCACATTTATATAACAAACAAACCCCCCAATTTTAATTAACGTAGACCTTAAAAATAATTGATGCCTTTAGTGAAATGTAAATAGAAGTAATGTCGTAAAACAGACAACATCAAAAGACAGTAACACATTTTTAACAGAACACAAAAGGATCTAACAGGAATTGCTTGTATATCTTTTGGGTTTTTATTCATCCTGTGGATGAATCACTGGCTGATGTTTGTGGCGGTTATTCATGACATGTCTGGTGGTGTTATGACCTTCCCTCTTTTATTGGTTTATTTGATGTTTGTGGTATTTTATATAATTGATTTATGCCTGGTGATATGTTTGGGAGCTTTCTAGTAATATACAACAGTGATTGTATGTCTGTAAGGGATGTTACATATTGCTGTTTGTGAGCTTTCTTGGCCAGGTCACCATTGTAAATAAAACTTGTTCTCAATAGATTTTTATGTGGTTAAAGATTTTGACTACTTGAGTGACTGATTGACTGGAAAACACTTGCTAGCAGGACATCAGAGTATCATAGAAAAAAAGTGTCATTTATATTTCTGATTCCAAACCCGCACCATTTTCAATCTTTTAAAGTGAAATAGGTATTATAGCAGTAAACAGTTGCCTACCTTTCTTAGTTGTCCTGACATGTGTTGGTGCCCACAGCATTCATAGCCTTTCTTCCTCTGGCTTATGGTAATGTTGCAGTGTTTGGCTTGTTCTTAAGTAATTATCCTCCACACGCTTCCTCTGGTACTCTACTGAGTTCTTTACTGAAAATTCTACCAGAAAGAAGTATACTGGAATTCTTCCTTTCCTTCCTTCCTTTTCTTCCTTCCTTCCTTTCCTTCCTTCCTTTCCTTCCTTCCCTTCCTTCCTTTCCTTCCTTCCTTCCCTTCCTTCCTTTCCTTCCTTCCTTTCCTTCCTTCCCTTCCTTCCTTCCTTCCCTTCCTTCCTTTCCTTCCTTCCCTTCCTTCCTTTCCTTCCTTTCCTTCCTTCCTTTCCTTCCTTCCCTTCCTTCCTTTCCTTCCTTCCCTTCCTTCCTTCCTTCCCTTCCTTCCCTTCCTTCCTTCCCTTCCTTCCTTCCTTCCCTTCCTTCCCTTCCTTCCTTCCTTCCCTTCCTTCCTTTCCTTCCTTCCTTTCCTTCCTTTCCTTCCTTCCCTTCCTTCCTTTCCTTCCTTCCCTTCCTTCCTTCCTTCCCTTCCTTCCTTTCCTTCCTTCCCTTCCTTCCTTCCTTTCCTTCCTTCCTTCCCTTCCTTCCTTCCCTTCCTTTCCTTCCTTCCTTTCCTTCCTTCCTTCCTTCCTTCCTTCCTTCCTTCCTTCCTTCCTTCCTTCCTTCCTTCCTTCCTTCCTTCCTTCCTTCCTTCCTTCCTTCCTTCCTTCCTTCCTTCCTTCCTTCCTTCCTTCCCTCCTTCCTTCCCTCCTTCCTTCCTTCCTTTCCTTCCTTCCTTTCCTTCCTTCCTTCCTTCCTTCCTTCCTTCCTTCCTTCCTTCCTTCCTTCCTTCCTTCCTTCCTTCCTTCCTTCCTTCCTTCCTTCCTTCCTTCCTTCCTTCCCTCCCTCCCTTCCTTCCTCCCTCCCTTCCTCCCTTCCTCCCTCCCTTCCTCCCTCCCTTCCTCCCTTCCTTCCTTCATCCCTTCCTTCCTTCATCCCTTCCTTCCTTCCTTCCTCCCTTCCTTCCTTCCTTCCTTCCTTCCTTCCTTCCTTCCTTCCTTCCTTCCTTCCTTCCTTCCTTCCTTCCTTCCTTCCCTCCCTCCCTCCCTTCCTCCCTCCCTTCCTCCCTTCCTCCCTCCCTTCCTTCCTTCCTTCCTTCCTTCCTTCCTTCCTTCCTTCCTTCCTTCCTTCCTTCCTTCCTTCCTTCCTTCCTTCCTTCCTTCCTTCCTTCCCTTCCTTCCCTTCCTTCCTTCCTTTCCTTCCCTTCCTTTCCTTCCCTTCCTTTCCTTCCTTTCCTTCCTTCCTTTTTTTCTCTTTCTGGTATTTCTTGTCGTTCTATCTTTCTTGCTTCTTCTGTCATGTTTCTAAGACAGAGGGAACACCTGTGAATGAATAGGCCAACTACTATAGTAATGGCTTTTCAAAGAGAAATCCCAAATTCTGTCTATAATATACAGATTGCACAAATTAATGACATTTTTTTTATATGGGTCATGCTTTGAGTTTCTGCAACTAAACCTCTAGAAATTCTAATTAATAGCACATACAGACTATTTTGTACTGTCCAGACAGTGAAAAGACTGGCAGTTTTTAGTTCTTTACTATCCCTGAACTTGTGCTAATGAGCACATGCAACTACTATCCAGATGTAGAAGAGGTCAGAGAAGATGACAAGTAACACAGATCTCTCTTGGTTACACAGCAACCTGTTAGCAGTACCTCTGTTTTAAACTCTCATCTCAGCATTTCCTGAGTCTGATTAACAGATGTTTGATGGTCTTGGTCCAGACATAGTTTCACTCTGTTTAAAGAGTCAAGACCCTGGCTGGATATCTCATCCAAAAGTAATGCTCACTGTTGCGCATTCATTACCTTTCTGACTGAATGGAAGCTCAGTGCAGGGTGCAGGTACAAATTAGTATACTAGCTTTGGGTTTTCAAGGGAAAAGAGGAAAGGGAAACGAAGGATCTCATCTGACCAGCCATGACCTTTTTTGTCTTAAGAAACCTGAAGAGATCAAAGCACAAAATCTTAAAAGTAATGCCATTTAACAGCAACTGCTATTTTCCATTTCCAGACATCTTTGGTAAATGATGAAACTTACTGTCAACAAAAGAGACTGTTGTACACCCCTCTAATTTCTCCTTTCTCCCAGTTCCATCTGCCACCCCTCCTTGTTCCGTAACCTTATTCAGTCCACACACTAAATAAAAATGATGCAGTTAGTTTCTGTTAGTTCGGTGTTTTGAATGGGCACACAGGGCAGTCAGAAACAGGAAGAGGCAGCACCAGAAGGGAACTATGGCTTCCCCTATGGCTCTTTGTAGCAACAATAACCTACAAAAGCTCAGGCATAATTTTGGGTGCACTGACTGGTCACAGAGGATCCTTGTGTAAAATATAGAAGGAGGAAAGAAACTCAAAGCTTAGAGACTTTTCAAAACTTGATTTCAACATATACACACAAGACACCAATGGAGGTATCGAAGAATAAATACAGAGGAGAGATGAGCACAAGTCCTTACCCAATTTCTGTCTAGTCCTAGCTTCCAAGATAGCATTTTTTAACTCTTTATATTGTAACTATTTGACAGTGAATTGGGGAACAAGTATTGCTTCTGCTTTTTTTTTTTTTTTGCCAGAAATAGCAACTGGTTTGAGCTTAGGATTTCATGGATCCTAAGAGATTTGATTAGATTTTACTGTGGTTCTGAAACAGCAAAGCAACAGGAGAGTGAAGAGCAGTGGGTTAGTTGGTTTCTTGATGCATATTTAAGGCATAGAATAACAAATTAACTGAATTCATAAGCTTTCTTAGTGTCTGTGTGAATTTAGAAGATTATAATCAGTTGGGATTGGAACAGAAGAAAACCCACAAGGCAATAATATTTAGAAACTTTGCCTTACACATGGTCTGCCTGAAAGTTACCAGGGAAAATGAGATACCTGCAGAAACTTTATCATGACTGTAAGCTAACATTCCTTTTTTTCTTCCCTCAAGCTCTGATATAAAGCTTTAAGCAAAGATAAATCAATTCATTTCCCATTCAACTTTGGAAAACCTCTAACTACTCATACAGGTGCTGGCCATTTCCATCCAAGGCACATGCAAGCTTCCCTCTTCCTTCACACAAATGCAAGATTCTAGCCAGAGCCTACATTTTTGCTCAAAAATTTGGTGTGCAAAAATGATTCCAGATTTTTCTTTAGACATTTTTCCATATTTACCTCTGAAGGTGTGCTTTCTTTGCTTACAGTATATGTATGACCATTTCTGATGCTGTGAAGCAGAAGTATCACAGGAGGTTGTCCCTGCAAAGGCAGAAGTTGGGCTAAGCTCACTACCCTTTCCTTCCATTTACCTGTTTTCCCCCTTGATGAATAATATGTTTGCATTTGCCTCTTCAAGAAAGTGTCCCTGAAAGCAGCATTCCAGCACTTAAGGGATATTATGGTAGTGGGAAGGGGAGCTGGCAAGAAGGGTTGAACAGTAGAATCATGCCTTAACATTTCACAACCTTGAGTTAGCAAAACTGGCATACAGAATCCTCAAGAATAATGCCCTGCAAGCAGTATACAGCCTTAAAGGTAGTCATAGCACTGGACAATTCTAACTAGTAAATATGCCCACACAAGCTCCAGAAGGACCACTTTCTGAAAAATTCATATAATGTAGAGCTCCGGCATGCTTGTAAGCAGAAAGCAAAATGAAAAACTGAAAAATACCCCATCTTTGATCTGAAGAGCATATATTTTAAGAGTAGACAAGTGAACATAGCGTTACCAAGCCAGATTGGATCAATTACCCTTCAAGCTCAGAACTCTGCCTTAGCCAGTGGCCTATGTTAGGTGCTTCAAAGAAAACAGCTGGCTAATTACGCAATGTCCTACATGGCAAAAAGGGATGAGGGACTGTTTCTTATCCCTGTGATCAGCTAACACCCTGGAGTATGAATTTGATGGCCCCTCCTAGTACATAAAATTACAAATGATATTATTGGTCATAAAATTAAGAAGTCCCTTTAAAAATCCCATTACAGTATTTAACTCTTTGACCTCAGTAGGTTAATTACTATTCATGCTGTGAATGGAACTATTTCATGTTTATTTTTTAAATCATACAGTAAGTTTCTTAAAGCCATTAAGGCAAATGATGGAAATACATTCTATGTGAGACCTACAAATGATACTCTTAAGTTTCTGACGTCTTGAAGTCTTGAAAAATATTTGGTGTTATTAAAAAAACTATAAACAAGAGAAGTTACATAAACAAGCTACTTACATAACTAAGCACTAGAGCAAAGCTGAAGTTAATTTGTTGGGGCAAATCATGAGTTGATACGTTTTGATCTAATTCATGTAAGCTTACTCCCATGAAAGTCAAATTTCTTTTTCTTTTTGCCCTTCCTTTATCTTTAGTGCATGTATTTTAGGCATTGAAAGCAGACAGCTGAGAGAGCTCTCTAGTGCTGGAAAGAGCACACAGAACAACTTGTACAGCTCTGCTTAGCTCTGCTAAGCCGCTCTGCCTACATGCCATCCTCCCCTGCAGTACCTGGGTACGCTTATTACCAAGTCTATCTATTTCAAACAATTACAATTATGTAAACATCAGTGACGATTTTGTAATAAAACAAATGCCCATTGAATAATGCACTGAGACAGTCAAACTACCACTGACACCCGGGGTTCTTTGCTAAAGCTTTAACCCTTTGAATCACAAAGCCTTCCTGAAAATTGTTTAATAAGCTTCTTTTACCAAAAGAGAAAACATGAGGAGAGAAGGAATAACACATCTTTAATTAGAAAAATTCAAATCAGCTCTTAATTTAATTCACCATACCAGCAGCCATGATTAGATCTGCATCATGATATATCTCTAATACTATCAATTTTCATAAATGCAAACTTTCCTGAATATGGTTCTGATGTATCTTGACATTTTAAAATATGTCCTATTGTCCTTTTCTGTGCAGCAGACCAAGCACAGAGTGTTCAGTCCTATATCACTGTCACAGTGGTATTAGACCAGATGGCTGCTTCCTCGCAGAATCAAGAATTAGAGATAATTTATGCTGTTCACTGTTATTAGAATGTAAAAATATAAAGAGTTTGCAGCACGCATACGTGAAAAGCTTCTTAGATCCATCAGTGACACCCTGGTGAAAAGGCATTCGCACTGTTACCGCACTCTTAAAGGTAAAGTCTTATTTGTTGAAGCTATGGACTTCTGTAAAGCCTATTGACTACTCTGCATAGGATACAGTGCAGGGAACTATCTGACCTAGGTTACAGTGTTACTTTGGTGGGGAAAGAATATTCTGAGTTGGGGAAAAAGTCCAAGAGGTGCTTTCTTTCTTCTTTATTGTAAAATAATTCTACCACGTGATCGTTCCCATTAATATGTGACAGTTATTTTTGTGTCACGAAGAATGAAGTTAAAAATGGAAGCTTTCTTCATTCAGTCTGTTAATCAGTACAGGAGAATACTTCTCAGCAAAACCTCACACCAAAGGTCATGAAGATTACAGAAATTGCCTCCTGTGCCAGTGAGGACAGTGGGTTTTGCTTGTCAGGGCATCACTGCAATCTGTAAAGGTACTTGCTCTACCTGTATGTATATATGCACCAGTTGGTGTCAAAATACTGAAGAGAAAAGGATGTCAGCTTACCCATTTATTGAGTCTGAGCTCATTATAGGTAAGAATCTTGTTGTCTGCATTTCAAACAGCTGAATCATTTGATAAAATAAATATTATTAATGCAGCGGATTCATTTGGAGGGACTTCTTAACCTGTTCCAGAATTAAAATGTCTCAGGTTCCTAAAACAAGGGATAGAAACAAAGGGGAAGACAACTTAGTCATCTTGTCCATCTTGCTGCAATAAATTCTATAAAGACAGAAGTAAAAAGGACGGTAGGACACCCAAATGTCAAACATTGTATGCAGGTAGCAGTATTTTGTTGCTTTATCTTTTCGGTTCAGGAAGTTTAAAGCAGTACTCCCTTTGGATGATGTCAGAGTTGTAGTCAGATTAAGGACAAACACTCTCACATCAGTATTTAGGAATATTACAAGAGGAGAAACTTTACTGGCAATCGCTGAAATGACACACTTATGCTGTGTGATCTTGCAAAAAGTGTATCACTGAGAGAATGACTTGGTTCACTTTAAGTTAATCTTCAAATTATACTAATAAACATTACTATGGACAGATTTGCTTTCAGGTCTCTGTGAGCATATAATTTGTATTTATGGAATACAATGAAAGTATTGTGACTTTGAATGACTGACTAGCACCTTACAAAAGTCATTACTTTTGTATCAGGAACAATATTTGTAACATAATGTGTTCTTAAACTGATCAGGACAGCAGGAAGCAGCTAAGTGGATCACTTATCTTTATTTTGCAATTTAACCTATGTTGTGACAGGGAACAAAAAAATTAGATAATTTATAATTTTATGTCAGTGTTGCATACTTTGAGGTAAGCTTGTAACTACTTGGTATAATGGAAAAGTAAGGAGATTTGGCTGCCAAATAAAACAGAACAAGAAAGATTACTTTAAAGCATAATGAATTACTAGCTGGCAGAACAAGATCACAAAGATTTCTTGCATTTTTATTTCCTGAGCAGTGCTGTCGATGACTGGATTTTTATTCTGTAAAAATCCTAGTACTAGTTTTATTAAAATAAAGTCTATCGGAACAGAAGATAGTTGTTATGCAGGAGCAGTAACTCGCATAATATGAGATAGCATTTCTTTCCAGCTCTTGCTGCTCCGCTGGTTCTAATAGCAACCTGGAGCTCAATTTCCTCCTCAAGAACATTGCATTTCATGTGGAATGTCAATTATTAAAATGCAGTGTCCCGTGTCTTACTTTTCACTAGATGAATTCATTTGCAAATTTGCTAATTTATGTAAATGAACCTTAACCTGTAACTGCCTGGTATGTATTTCTCAGTGCCTCTTTTCAATTCAGAAATATATACAAAGAATATGATGCCAACAGCATGTATGTTAATTGCCTTGTGCCACAATGTTCTAAAACCCAAAGATTTAATTTCAGTGTAACCCAGAAGGAGTATCTGATGTTTCTTTCCACTGTTGCATTTTCAATAACATTAGACCAAAATAGGTAAACGGTCTTTAAAAGATCACCTAGAATACCTCCAGTCATTACCATTGGTGGTAAGTACAATTTGAGTACAATATTTTTGTGACAAGTCATGAGCTGAAACTCCCTGACGTTTAATTTGATTTTCAGTTTTCAGTTTTTTCAGGATGTCCTTGTTACTTACAAAGGGCTAAATCACAGCTCCTAAGATTTGATCATTCCTAAAATTCTATTTTCTGCAGCTAAGACTCTCCTCCGCATCTGAGAAATTAATTAAGACAGACAGGGTATTTCCTTCAGGTAGTCAGTGGTCCAGCTGCAACTCATTCTTCTTCTGATTATATATGCATGGATACCATTCTGGATTTGTCACTCTGTTTCTGGTTCTACCATGAGCACATCCACTGTGCACCCATAAATGTTTGTTTCACTCTCCAAATGACCTCAGGAAGTTCGAACTCCTCTGGTCTGTCTGCAGTTCTTATGAATGCAGGAACATTAAGAAAACCTCAGCAGAAGATACTAATTTTTGCCTGGCTTCTTCCTGCTGCCCACCTAAACCTCTTCTATGGTCTCAGGCACCACCAATGGTTTAGAACCTGTCGATGAACTTGGTCCAAGTTGGGGATTTTAGCAAAACCTGAAATGAGGCAATTTTCCTCTGTGCTGTTGTTACTGTTCAGTGACTTCCCACAGTCCAAATAAAATGATTCAGATTCCCTGTGGTGTAATTGCAGGCACAACTCCATTGATTTCAGTGACCTGTGAATGGCAGACAGGACTGTGGCCCAAGGTCTCCTCTTGACAAACCAGCTACAGCTTGCTTTCTCTTGATTATTATCTGATTTACATGTCCTTGTTTTAGATGCCCCCCACAAGGGGCAGGTGAACAAAGCTCTGTTTCACAGCCAACTACAGAGATCATTCCTGGCCAGCATGGAGTTCCCATGATGAGGACTCGGCTCCGAGCTTGGGCTGCAGGGCATATGTCCTTTGAGGTGCTCCTGCCTAACTAGCCACCCCTGGGGCCTTTGCTTTCTTCAGCTTACCCCAGATTTTGTTTCCCCTGGGTGTAAGGGAGGGAGAAAGGGATGAGGTGCCGCCAGCTGACAGGCCAGCATGCTGTCAGGCCAACCCCAGCATGCTCTTCCGGAGCTGGAGCAGTCTTGCATCTCAGTGTTTAGATTGGCTTTAGAAAGTGCAAAGCTGAGAAATGGTTGGCTGCCTTATCCCTGTTTCAGCATTCATATTGCTAAGAGGAAATGTCAAACAGCTACTTGCTGTGTGCTCTGCAGACATTTTAGCACAAAAGCGGCATCTCCAGTATCACCTGCTCACACTACCCAGAGGTCTCAGGAATTTGATTTAATTTCTGCTATGATAGCAGCAGGGAAGACCTGCTGTAATTTTGTTGTAAAATCAGTTGTAATTTTGGAATTACAAAGTCTTTCATTGTATTTTGTTGCACTGATTACCTGCAAAAACTCAAATATCTGAGATTCAAAGTAGCCTTTAAGCTACTGTTTAGTTTTCTCCACAAAGGACATACTTTACAAGACAATGTCTCTTTAAATCTATCCTGAAGATATTCCTCCTGGCCCAGAAGATGCCAAAATGACTTGATGATTTATTTATGTGGAGCTTGGCAGACCATAGTCCAGATTGTGGCTGAGGCTGAGTTTTATGAGCATTGCCCCTAGTGAGCATATTTAAAAATTTAAAAAAAAAAAAAAAAAATCAAAAGAGGTCTTTATCGAACTTGGCATGAGATTCACACAAATACTATCAGGAAGAAGAATGGCTAGGAAAAGAGTTTCAGGAAAGAATATAAATCTTAATTTATAAATAATATTTTGTGTTGAGAGAATTAGAATTGTCTCCTGATCTTCCTGATCTTCAAAAAATCAGAAAAGTCTAGGAGGCTTTTCTGATGTCAGCAGAAGCTAATGTTTGGTCTGGAATTTTTTTAGCCATACACAGCTTGGCATTTTGTACTGGGAACTGGCATTTTTGTCCAGAGAAAGATGGATAGATCATTGTCATTCCAGACCATACAAGAGGCATGTTGGTGCAATGATGTAAGAAAGCAATTTTCTGCCCTATTTTATTGATTTATAGTATTTTAGTAAAGCGATAAAAACTTAATGCTAGGGATAAAAAGGAGACCCATCTGATGTAGAGGCAGTAGAAAAGAATAGAGAATGAGGAGAATCCAGCATTAATATTTATTTGCCATGTTTTCTCAGGCCTCTCCTGTACTAGATCATTAACTAAGTTATAAAACTGTGTCTAAATGCGTTGACTAAGATATTTTTTAGGCATTAATCCCTTCTTTTGAGGCAAAGCTTGGTGCAGGACTCTGGCTTTTTGAAGCATGTACACACACAAGCACAGGCAAATTCTAAGGGCCATAGCAACAAGGACAAATGTTGATAGTCCCGACTCTTTTGGCAGGGAGGCTCAGTGCCAGGGAGACAGAGGCTGGGGCTCTTTTGCATAGCGGGAATTAGCAACAAGAGAGAATGTGACTCTACAGCATTTCATCTGCTTCACAGCAGTTCCTTGGGTGGCCTCTCCAGGGGGTGTTACAGCACTCTGTGCTAAGCTCACATTCTTGCTTGCTGTAGGAGAGCTCCTGAAGCAGATGAGCCCTGATGCAGAAACCCTACATCCATTGGGGAACCTCTTGTTGGGATACTCCCTCATCCTTTTGGCTCAGCATAGGGGCTCTTGCTACGCCCATTCAAGGAGCATAGCTTTGATCCCCTGCCTCCTTTCCTAATTCCAGGAAACAAGCTCCCTCAAGCCCAGATCTGTAAAAACTGAGCTTGTACCAATATAAAGGCAGGCTAAATTGCGCTGGAAATCAATTCAGCTAAAACTATATTACACACTGCTCTTGGATGTTGTATACAAGTGAATATATGTGGGATGTCAGTGAATGAAAGCTGCAGCATGCCTAGGAAACAACATTTTAATTCACAATATCATCCCCCACTTTCCTCCAGACAATATAGGGAATGTTCCTGAAGCTCCCCTCAAAGGGAGCTTCAAAGGAAATTCAAAAGCATTTGGGACATTCATTATGCTGCTGACAAATCAAGGCCAACAGGAAAAATACTCACAGTGGCTACACCTATGCTTTTTTGGTTTTGTTTGGGTTTTGTAGTTATATTGGAGAATTCCTCACACTGCAAACTTAATGGGAGATGCTTTTTATGGCCAATCACCAGACTAACCTTATGAAGTCAGATCTATTCTAATTCCCCAAGTGAAGTATTTATTTGCCCTAGGAAAAGGGCTGAGTATGAACTAAGCTGTATACAGCATAGGTATCTTCAGGACTGGGAGCCCTATGTGAAACAAAGGCAATGCCAGTATGACAGCTTAGTGCAGCCCCATTGCACAATATTAAAGCTCCTACAAGGAAAATGCTTGCTAGATCCTAGTCCTGCTTGTAAACCATAAGCTGATGCACCAGAAGCACTGCTCCACTTCTAACCAAAGTTATTTCTAAAGGATACACCTGGAGTGGCTGAGAGTGTATGTCTATTGCTGAAATAATTTCAGAGGATTGAAAATCATGTCAAAACTTGTGGTCAAAAAGGCACTGCATGGAACACACACAGCTGGTAAGGCTGCCAGGGAAGCAGATTTAAAAGCCAGAAGGAAGCAGTAAATGGCATTTTTGACTTCACATAGTAAACTGCCCAGGCCTTTACCTTTGGAGAAATCTACTGTGAAAATTCAGCCACCAACACCAACACCAGGTGAGGAACAATGGAAACAAAACGAGCAGTAATTTAACCTCATCATTTTATTTCACTCTGTTATATATTGAAACTAGTCCATGTACTTGACTCCATTTTGTGTTTTTAATGACCTGTCAAAAGCTCAGTCAGGGCTTATTGTATTTATATTTTTAATTAGTTTAGTAAGAAGCTGGACTGCTTATATTTGATTTTTTTAATTAACTGTGAAAATTTCTGCACCAGGATGATATTTTTCACATTGATATGTGTACTTACGTTATGTTGGGTTTGCTGTGTGATATACCGGAGACAGAAGAAGTGTGACAGCAAAGGCACGCCTAAGTAGTGCTTCACAGATTGCTGGAGCACTGATGGGAGCTGGTTATGTGTCATGTAATTAATTCTTTATACTCTAACATGCAACTCAGGCCAGTATTAAAGAAAATCAGGTCAGGTCAGGTCATGTCCTTAGCATTTTTTATGTCTGTGTTATACTGTAGATGTGTAGACTTTACTGCTTATGCAAAAAAGTCACACCTTGTCATCTCTGGCGACTTCTATTCTCTGGCCACAGAA
Source organism: Phalacrocorax aristotelis (assembly GCF_949628215.1). Classification (NCBI taxonomy): domain Eukaryota; kingdom Metazoa; phylum Chordata; class Aves; order Suliformes; family Phalacrocoracidae; genus Phalacrocorax; species Phalacrocorax aristotelis. Next base: position 25,865,779 of record NC_134280.1, read on the forward strand.
CAACTACCTCATTGACTGTGGCTTCTGGCTGTCTTTTGATTGCTACGGGATGCCTCAGCCATGGCCTTCTTGAAATCCTGCTCTAGATCTTCCACTGTTTCATCGAACTTGTGTCTTTCTTGGTCAAAATTCATAACTCATAAGAGTGGGAGTGAATTGAGGGTGCTTAATTTGTTTCATAAATCCCTAAACAGCAACTGGGTGGGAATGAATGTTTTTCAATGTAATATTAAGCTCAATTTCAATGAGGGTGCTAAAAATGGAGGTACAGCTCTTCATACCTCTGTCCCTGTAATCAGTTTTCTGCTGATAACATTAAAAGTAGGAATTGCTTATAGAAAGCAATGCATTGCCCTGGCAGGTTTGGATCCACATACCCTGCTGAGATACCATCAATGTTCTAACTCACTTGCAATTGTTACAGGACGGGAGAAGAGAAAAATTACCAAGCTACTTTGATTTGCACAGGTGACCCGAGCTAATTACACAGTTACCAAACAATTGCACAGGAGGATTAACACAACTTACTCTGTAATTACCATTGCTTCCAGTGAAGTTACTGTGTGGTTAACCATGTAATAAAATGCCATTATTTCACAGTAACTATGCAAGGACTCAAGTCAACAGAGTATGCTGCACAAACGGAGCAAATCATTGGTAAGCTAAAGAGGTCTGAGTGTTTCAAGGAATGACATGAGTTTTATTAGATGGATGATTTTCAGGTTTTTATTAATAGCCTCAGAGGTTTGGAGCAGAGCCATAACACTGCTGGAGGAGCTAAGGAAGAAGCCCTCAAGTCTATCCAAGGAGCTCCCAAGCACAGAGGCATCGGCTCTCACAAGTACATTTATATCCCTTTTAACTAGTCCCACTGCACGAGGCAATGCAGAAAGCAGATCATTCTTGTGTTCCCTCAAAGCAAGCACTAAATTTTGTTTGACCTGTAAACATCCAGACACTGGGGGAAGATTCTTAAACCCTTGCCTTGTACAGCTAGCAGGACTAGCTTCAGATCTACTTTAAATAAGCCATCTTGCCTGCAAAATACAGGCCTTGTACTTTGCTTAAAAACCAACTGACTTGTGCTCCAGACACCAAGGACATGAACACAAAGTGCCAAAGAAAATGAGAGAGATTACTCAGCCAATCAAGCACAGACCACGGAAGACTTGTAGTCCCGAACACTGAGGTTGCGTTTTTAAACAGACTTGGACAAAGAAACCATTAAGAAATAGAAAATAAGGAGATATTGCTGTATAGTTAATGTAACGGAGAACAATGTTTTGATTAATGCCTTCCCATTAGCATATGGACAAGCTAGATTGTGTTTCAGGATTACGGGCTGAGTTGGTAATGCAAAGAAAAAACATGCTCAAAACTGCAGTAACAACAATTATGGTTCATGGGTGACACCACTAGGGACGGCTGAGAGACAATATTATGAACTGAAGGGCTCTAAAAAATTATTAATACCTAATTGTTCATATATATTTGAATTTGTAAATTAATCTCTTTTCATGCTTCTATTTGCATTGAATTTCCACACTGAAGTAATGGCATGTCCGCTTGTTAAACTATTCACAGAAATAACCCACATTAAAAAACTGAACTTGGAGTTTCAGACACTGAGCATTCAGGACCATCTGCTCACAGACTGTGGGGCAGGAAGTTACTGGAGTAATGTGACAAATTTCAGTTACTGATTAAATTAGTGAAAATCCCAAGACAATTAGCAACAACCTGCAAGCTGCAAAATACGGCAGTGTAACAGAAGAAGTGTACAGATAAGATTTTTGGGGGTGTTTGACTACCACAGGAATGGACCCAACATAATGACCCAGGAGGTCCCTGAGTATCATATGTCCTGATCATCCTAAATTATGGGCTCTGATCTGTATGCAACAGCACACAATGCTGTATTTTAAAATGCTTCTCTTAATCTTCTGCAAGGGAAGCGTCTGCCAGAGCATCTAAAACAAATGGTTCTAAATCTTGCCTGATTGGACTTAAATGCACCTACAGCCTACCTCCGCCTATGTTTATCTATTGATGTTTAAATCTGTACATGTTACTCTCATTGCTGGAAAGATACAGTAACGCTTCATGATGCTCTCTTTCTATTCTAATGCTGCATGGCAGTTGCTTTCTTTAGGCCCCAGCTCTTACCTACATCTGTGCTTACTGAAGTGAGACTTTAATTTGCTACACCACGCCAAGGTATTAATAGACAATTATTTATTGCAAATCTGAACCATTTATACTGTTTACTGGCTGACACAATGTAAAATTTTGATCCAAATGTTAATGTGTCCATGACATTGCATAATTCTGTTCCATGCCAAGGTTTTTTCTTTTCTAAATGAATCGAACTTGCAAAATGAGGAAATAGAGTTTTTAATGGATGAATGATTTACAGTCTCAAACTTATAAGACTGCTTACTTGTACAAATAAGGGAAAATTGACTAATTAAAATAGCACAGCAAATTAGAAAAATTTAGAATTTTACTGGAGGCAAAATTAATGGGAGAAAAATGGAAATAAGTTGCACACTACTTAAAGGGTAACTGAATAAATCTTGCGTTAGTCATTTTAGGGTAATTGTAGTTTTAGCAGGCATCTTTGAAACCTAAAAGTCTTATAAACATCCAGTTGAGTAGAGCACAGATAAAAGCTACCTATTCCTAAAGAAGGATATGGATAGAAAAGCACTTCAAAGTCTCCAAATGTCTTATGAAATTACCTTTACATATATTTCTTGCAGTAGAAAAAAAAAAAAAGAGCTTTATAGATAGGCAATTTTCATTATACTCATCATATATTTTCATAATATTAATAATTTCAAGTGTTTACCTCCTCAAGTTTGGATATCATGCCTTTAATGCAATCTAGACATGGAATCTTCTTTAATGTATATCTGCAGGAATCTTCAAAATACAGATGTTGAATTAAAGTAATATTTTTCTAGAGCTTATTCCTCTTGGCTTTTTCTACTGAACCTTGCTATTAAGTTAATCTTTTTCCAGCTTTGCAAGCAAAGATATTGTTACAATCAAGAGTGATAATGCAGTTCTAATTAAATCTCACATAACTAAAATCAAGTAGTAGTAATACCCAGAACCTGTGGCCAACTCAACCTACAAAAGACATTTAATGCCTTTGCAGTATTTCAGCTTATATGGACAAGATTACATTGGAAACAGCTCTAGCAGTTAGACTAAACCTAATTTAGTACCAGAATACATTTGACCAAGAAAAAAATAATTACCATTTCATTCACCCTGGAAGGGTGCCCTTATTCAAGACTTCATCTGGGGAACCGCAGAACAGCTCCATTTTTTCCATTTGTTTTTGTTTCTTTCAGATTTGGCAAGCACATAGAAGTTAGCACATAAAATGATACCCCAGATATCATTCTGGGATATCAGAAACACCAACAATGACACTACATGAGTATTGGTTTTATCTACATGGCACAGATTTGTGGCTGACAAGCTGTAACCCCATGGAAGCAATGGTAACAGGTAGAGGTAGGGAGATGCATTTCTGTACATTACAGCAGAATAAAACCAGCCAGTGCAACTTTGTGTGCTGGCAAATGGACACACTGCTCAGGTCTAAGATCTGTGAAATAAGTGGAAATAGGAGCACACCTGTAAGTCACAAGCCAGCATTGATACAGATTTTTTTCAGGAATGTTGATACTGACTTCTTTTTGCACCAAAAGTGCAAAAATCATGCTGAAGTGGGAAAGCTGCTAAATTACTTCCTTTTTTTGTTACTGATTTTAAGAAGAAATAATACGTAATTGTGATTCTATGTCTGAATGGCCTCATCAACCTAACCATTGCCTGTGGTCTTGTCAATAGGTTAGCATTCTAGGCAAGGCATTGCAGTAGCAGCTAGGTTGCTCAAACACCGGTTGCTTCTTTAAAGTTCTTTAGAAAACAAATATAAGAACAGTTATTTTGAGGCATCTTATAGTACTTTGTAAAATATGACTGTGATACACAGGAACTAATATGCAGCCAATGATTCCAGTGATGGAGATAATGCCACTGTGAAGCTGAAAGAAATGAAGAACAAGCAGGATTTTAATTACCATCCCTCCCTCCACGTACAACAAACAGAGCTGTCCCAAACAGTCCCTGTTTCTGCTATGATTTAGGCATCTTTTTGTTTAACATACATTCACATTGAGATGCCTTTCTGAGCTACCAGGATATATGCTGTTGATACATATTAATGACAGGATGCAATCTTTATTATTACTGTTCTGTAATACAGAATATGTCTAACTATGTTTTGTTTATTATACAAAATACACAATGACAGAAAACACCAGAATGGCTCTTTTGGAGACTTCACATGCTAGGCTGCAAATGTGTATTAACAATAGTACACATTTCTATGTTACGGTTTCATAAAATGCATTTGCATAATATGAAATCATAATCCCAAATGCACAGTAAAAAGCCTATGAAAAATAGTTACTTCTCGTATATGACACAATGGTTGATTCTAATCTTCACTGTCTCATATGTGGGACTGGGTATTAGGGATTCTTTTTTAATGGGAAAAAAGCCTTGCCCATCCTACAGAATTAAGTCTTGTAAAATAAACCAAACGAACAAGAACCTTCTCTAAAATGGAAAAGATGGCTTGCTAGTAATTTGCATGCACACTTCATTTAATATACTTCCAGGCTGAGATGTTACTTCCAATATCATACCAGAGACTGAAATAAACAGGAAATGCCGGCAGGTCTGGCTGCACAGCACTCCGGGGGCCTATGCATGCAAAAATGTGCAATGGGAGTGAAGCAGAAATTAGCTCAGAGTAGAAGTCACTGGTGCTAGGAAGCCATCCTTCGGGCTCAGAGGGAACCTTTGCAAGGATGTGATGCTTTCAAATTCCACTGTCCAATGAATCCCAAGACAGTCTTCTCCCAGTTTGATTGCAGAGATGGGTAAGTCTGTTTTAGTGTTGCTTACATTTAATGGCAGCCACTTGCAGGAAAAGATTGACTAGCTAGTCGTAACTCTTAGGTGTCGTAACAAAGGCTGTATGTATGTCACAGCTACAATTTCTGTAAGGGGAAACAATGGTTTCTACTTCTCTTCTTTATAAAGAAGCATGGTATTTTTCACCTTGACTGGCTATTGCGCTATTTATTTAGATAATTTGACTTTTGAGCTGCTTTTCCTACATATACATTATCAAATGATTAATGGTTAATTAGCATTTTGCTAATGGAAAAGAAATCTAATAGGAATGAGTGTGTGCCACTACATTTCCCCTTTTAGCTCAAATTATCACATTTGCATTTTTATCAATAAAAATCTATGAGTTTTCTTTTTGTTATGCCAAATGAAGAGTCTTAATTATATTTAAGGCTCCAGTCCTTCAACAGATATCATCTGGTACCCTGCTGCACTCACACCTGTCTATTGCATCTTGCCAGCTCTGACCTTCTCTTTCCTTCCTTAAAGCACTGTTTCTTGGTATATGGAAAATCTCAGTAGTCAGTTACCTACCAGAATTTCTGAGCTCTGACTCCTCTAAGGCCTATGGTGGCTTGTTCAGACACTTAGCTCTTCGCAGATGAATATACTGGAATTATCAGGATGTTCTGTTTGATGGGGTGAAGGGGAGAAATGAGTCTTCATACTAAAACTATCATTAACGTTTTTACGGAATGAGGTGGCTTGAAAACTAAAGGAGGTGGAAGTCTCCAGAAAATAAATATGAATCTATTTTTTTCACTGCAGACTTCCGCTGATTTACAAACCATCAGAAAAATGTACTTTGTATGGCTGCTAAGAACGCAGCTTGTCTAGTCACAATACAGTGTACCCGATTATAGCTAAGACTGAAAACAGTAAAATAAGCTCTTCCTACAACAAAGAATGATAGAGTTATTCCTTTCATTCACCTGTCCTTTATATCAATGCAGACAGCTAATCCAGGTGAATCTGCCCACATCTGTCATTGCCAGTGAATGCAAAGCATACGGAATTCACACAAAGGAACACAATTTCACCTTTCTTAAGTTTAATTGTGTTATAATTTATTTATCCGGAAGGTGGCATTTTCAGACACAGCTATTAATGCCATGCTATGGCTATTAGTAATCAATGAATGAGAAAGTCATGAGAAAGGGGAGAATGCATTTTAACATTGTTTTTTTACGATGAGTTTGTGCTGTCACCAGAGCTGTGCTGAATTATTTTCTGAGAATGTCCACTGTCACCTTGTCATATGCAGCAGATGATAGAACAAGGGCAATTTCCAGCACTGGAAATGGCAGCTAACTTAAAGACTTATCTAAAACCAACACTTGCAAAGCACCCCCAAGTTTCTTTCATCAGTTGCATTTTATGGGGATGGATCAAGACAGACACTGCGCAGCTACTGGGAGCATTCAGTTACATCAATATTTCATCCAGATATTTGCAGCTGAGAAGAGTGACACAAGAACTGAGTGGCACCAGGGAAATGGCATCAGCCAGAGCTTGCAGAGAGCCTGGAACCATGCTTGAAAGAAGTGTGACATTTCTGTCTTTCAATAGAAGGGAACCTCTGCTATTGGCCAGGGTGAGAAAGGACAGACGCCACCCCTAGCTCTCATGACTGGGCCAATCTACACTGCCTGATCTCAGTCTGGAAGCCTTGCGTAACGTAACTATGGCCCCTGAGTGACACTTACACACACTTCTTTAAAGGATGATATCCTGTCCACCTACTGCTCCAAAAAGGACACAGAGCTACAGAGATTGAGGGAGGATGGAAGGTGTTATGCAGGAACGGGATCTATTTCACACATCTAAGAAACACTGAAACTTGTGTATTTTGTTGTAGGGTGTCTGACTTGTTGCCAAATGTGTTTCACATGATGTGTCCACTACAGTTTAGCAAAGGTGGTTCTTCTCCTCTCCAGCAGTGGTAGAGCTGCAGCAGTGAGGGTAGTTCTGGTTTGCCTTACTGGCATGCAACCAAAGTCAGCAGAGTTTACAGGAAAGTAGAGTTTGGCTCTACAGCAGACAACTGCATTGCACTTTCAAACCTGATATGCTTCAAACCTATTGCCAGCAAAATTCAGAATTTGAAAACCCAGGCTCCCTTTTTGCACATGAAAACTATAGGAGCAATTAATGGCACTTAGACTTCCAACTCCCTCGTTTGTAGGCACAAGCAGGTAGTTAGACATCTAAGTAGCAATAACCAAGAGCCATTAAAATATGTGACAAAGAATCAAAAAGAGGGAGATGATTAAAAATGGCAGACAATGAAGAAGAACCTAGAAATGGATGAAGTTTTCTATAATCTCAAGTTCTACTTTTTAATGACAAAAATTTACAAGAATAAACAAGAGGATAACAGCAGGAATGTGATGTACAGAAGTAAATTTGGACCTAAAATAGCAAATTACTTTATAACAGAGTACACTTGAGAGGTATATTGCTACCTTTAAATATTAAGCTATTCCTGTAAGGTGCCTTTTTAAGGTGTGATATAATATTTTTTTCTCACTTTAATAGAAATAATAAAAATGAGATACTAAAAAGACATCATTACTCAGAGGAGTAAGAAGAATTTAAAGCTCCTACTCTTAACAGAAGAGAACACTACCCCAGCACTGACGCTGTACCTGAATATCAGCAAGTCGCCATTTATTTATTTATTTTTAATCACATGGGGTGAAAGGCAGTGACCTGCGTTTCAGGTAAGGCTCATCTACATGTGAACTCTGCATGTGTATAGTTAAAAACTACTTTATTTCTGGAAAAAATAAATAGCTGGCAGTAACTGAACTCTCTCTTCATTGAAAGAATGCTATAGGGCTGGATATAGCCATTGCAATAGTGCAATAAAATGAGATGAGCTTAACACTACCAGATGGTACCCTGTACAGTGCCTGAAATAAAATGGAGAATTAGGGTGCCCTAAGGTGTGCACAGGGAAGGCAATTACATGAAATAAATGGGCCTCAGGCCTAGATGATGCTCAAGTATGCTACACAGGAGACAGATAGTACATCTGGTGAACAGATTTTATCACACACTGGAAAGCTATAAAGCATGCTGTTGAATTTCAGATCTGGGTTTCACAATGACATTTTACCTGTGTTGGTATTCAGTGCTGTTTATTTTTAAAGGTGCTGTAATCTCAATGATGTGTTTTAAAAGCCTTCTTAACATTGTTTTCTGATGTGCCCCATTTTTTGGACAGATTGATGTAACAATGCTTTTTCATGGACAAAATACAAACTACTTTGGCTGTAGACGATCATGTTTTTATTTAATATATCACGTTGCTGATGTGATTTTAGTAATATGGTTATACTTGTCAGCACTCACTGCTTGGGAGAAAGCCAGTATGTTTTTAAAGTTAACTCCCACTTCTCCATTTTATTGCAAGGTCTCACTCTCTGTAAACCAACACAAATTCCTTGAGGTTTAAAGCAGATATATTAGATTATGTAAGGATATCTACTAGAGTGAATCAAAGTGATATTTTACTCTTATCTCTAGAAGAAATTTCACTTGGTTTTGTAAAATTCCTCTCCATTTGACATTAAGATCTTTAAAAATTTATATTCATCATAGCAGCACTTAAATTGTTAAAGGTGCTGATCAGAGCAACATTCAGTCTGTGGTGCTGTGACTTCTTTTTAATGGGGAAAACATTTAGAGCTCTCCTCACTTTTTTTGGTGTCTTTCTCCAATTCCTCCTTTTTCACCTCTTTCATATAAAGCTATCCTAGGGAGTTAAAAATGCTACCAAACTTGCATAAAAAGAAAAATCTGAGAGACTGTAAGGTGAATATTCCTGACAGAAAGATCTATGGGCTGTGAAATAGTGTCTCTATGGAAATGGTGAAAACTCTGTTCCCTCGAGACTTAAAATTAGAAGAAACAAAGCACTAATACACTCTGCGGTTAGAGGGCGTGTTCTGGCCCCCTGTGGAGAGACTAAATATTTCTAATATCTGAAATTCTATATACTATTATTGTTCATAATGCAAAACTACAATTTAATAATGTTAAAGGTTTGACTTGAGGTTTGTTTAAACAAGAAAATTTACTCATATTACTATACCAATATAATTATATCACTGTAGTTGTATCAGTATAATCAGTATATCTCAATGCTGCCTCTGTAATAAGTGCCTTATCTGGGTTATTGTATACCAATTCTAAAAGCCATGGAAGTACAATAATGCAGGTACATTTTCTACACTAAACTCACCTTCCCAGGTTCTGGGAAGCTGGGATTCTTGTCATTATTAAGTTCTAGTTGGACAAGAAATGCATAAATTCAGACATGACGTACCAAATTCCCACTAAAGTTTATTGTCAGCTGTATATGTCATAGAAGATGGATATTGATAGCAAAAGCAAAGTGTCACTTAAAACTCACAATGGTAGCCTCACTTGCAAGACGCAAGCAAAACTATTTTGTGTTCATGGTGTGAACAAACTCGCTCTCCTTTTTGCTTATGTCTAGACAGTCTCATAACAGGGCTGTTTCTAAGCCCCTCCTCAACACTTCTGAATTTTCTTGCTATTAGTATTGTAAATTAGTATCAAAAGACAGGAAAATTATGGGAAAGTTTTATGGGATTTTCTCTGAAGTAAACTAGTTACTTCACCAGAGTCCTTCCCCTGAGAGTACGTCTACTGCATAAAACCATGCAAAACTTCTAGTCCATAATTTGAAGCAATATACAGCAGCATTTTGAGAAGACCACTTGGGAGTTTTCTTAATTGCAGGGAATTTACCACAGTTGCTATTGAGAGGAAGCAGAGGTTTGGAATATTTTCATATTTCAATTACAATTGTGGCACCAATTTTGAGTTTTGGGTATCAGCCTAAGCAAATTTTCAAGGCTAACAAAGGTTTATAAAACATATACAATGACAAGTCATTAAATAGAGCAGTGCAGTTGGGCAATACTCTGTGTACAATTAGCACTGCCAAATAGTGCCCCTTTCAACCATCAGTTATTCAAAAGCCCTGCTTGTCCTGCCATGTCTGCATTTCTGTATTTCACTAAGCTACAGTCCTGAATGCATCATCTTGAATAGGCTGCTGAATAGGAACAGTTCTTTAACCAAGCAAGAAAGGATGAAGAAAATAAATATGGGGAAGGGAGAAATAAAAAGAAGGGAAGAGAAAGTTCCTTAGATTGCACACATATTCTCCCTGGCCAGCTGTATAGCTCTGCAAATCCCTCCTCTCCCCACCCCCTCCCCCCCAGCATCCAGTCCTGAGAGGAGCCTCATCAGCCAGAATTTCTGTTGTATAGCTTCAGTCTAAAAAAACTAACTCATTTTTTAAGTGGCAGTGACCTCTATTCTGCATTGGTACAGCTACAGAAATCATGAAACAACAAGAGTAAGACCTCCCAGAGAGAGAACATGGGTGAATATGGCTCCTCCATAATGAGCTGCTTCTAATACCCGCTACTTGCTGATTTGACTACAGAAGACTCCAAGTACAGACAGAGGGCCAAATCCTCTTGTAGTGTAAATTATGTGAGCTTCAATATACTCAGTGGTACCAGCCAATTTACAACTATTAAGGATCTTGTCCTCAGGGCTTTTCCCACAGAAACAATGTTCCAACTCACTGAGGGCTAAGGCTGGGATTCAGGTGGATATAGGATCCAATTGCCATTGCAGGCATCCAAGTTCACAAATTAAATTCTCAGTTGCCCACACATACATGCAACCCCCCAGCCGTCAAAACCTCTCGGCGCTTAAGCATTCAGCCTTACCTGTGCCTAAAGTTCTGGCCATACTCAGAAGACTTTAGTGTTCACTGTGCTCAGCACATTAAAACCAATCCTGTGCCAAAGCCCCGCAGGGTCTCCAGCATCAGGATTACGCCATGCTTCTGCAGCTTTATCCAACATCCAGGCGATGTTACGGTGCGTGCGGCAGGCACTGTACAAGCAGGAGGAACAGGTGACGGGAATATCTTTGTTATACCCACCCTGTGGCTGGCATACATGGCCAGCACTGAAACCCTTTGTGTCTGCCTGACAACGCTCCATCAGTGACATGCAGCAGTTCTTTGCCTGACTTTCATTTTTTCATCTGTTTAGGTAACACAAACTGCTCAGCATATGAGGGCTCAGCTGCACCGCTTAGATGCGACTGAGACTGTTACACTTTTTCTGTTTCTTGAACAGCCAACCCTAGTCAGCTGTGCACAGCGGTGCCGATCTGAGCCTAGGACAGAAGATTGTGCAGGTCATTTTACATTTTTGCCCAGGCCTGTGAGGTTCAACTGATTAGTGGCTGTTGATGACAGGGAGCACAAAAGGGATATAATGATAACTGCAATTAATTCCTGTAGAAATTAATGCAACTATTCAAAGAATTTTTTCAGTCATTTTTCATTCACACCTTCCTGGCTGTTACAGCTCTTCCATGAATACACTTTTTTCATTTATGTGATTCATATTTTTCTGATTTAAATACAGTATGGTTCACTCAGTAGAAAGGTTGGTGGTCTGAAAATGCTCTTTACCAAAAGAATAAGCTCTAAAATGAGTTTGCTGCTAAATAAACACCCCAAGTTGCCATAAGCGAATATTAACGAACTCGCAGACTAGTTGTTTTGCAGGAGGTGGGTTTTAAACATGATGGGGTAATGTAAATAAAAGAAATATCAATACCAGTCATTTATGTGCATTCAAGAAAACACTCATGGTTATTACAAAGAATGGGCTAACTTTCAGTAATATTATGGAAAATTGGAATCACTTCACTGCAGTACTGATGTTTAAAATGTACCCTCTGAGGAACTGCAGGTCTTATCAGTTTGGTATCCACAACACGCAAGACAATAGAAGTACCTAGAAGCAAAGCAGAGGTAAAGGGACAGTGGATTGTCCTGCTCTCTGAATAGGAGAGGGAACTGAGCACACTTGTTTATTTGGACTCATAGTGCATTAAAGGAAAGTGCTTCTTTGAAAATCTGTTTACATATTACTTACGAATCATGATTAACCTATAGAAATACAATGTGACAATATGGCAAAAAGAAATAAATGTGTATTGGTTGCTTTCTGCATGATTAATGCTTCTTTCCATCAGACACATACATTTCATTTTATTAAAGATCACATTTCTGATTGCAAGAACTTGATCATAAATAAAGCATGCAAGTGGAAGTTGGAAATCTTCTAATATTAATGACAAGAAAAATGGATTTATTGAATAGTCACCTGCAGTTCATACATACATAAGCATATAAAATGATAACCCAACAGAAGGTATCATCTCAAACTTGGGAGAAGACATTCTGTTTTTTAAATAGCTTAATAATAACAGCAGTACATTTCGAGAAAATGATTTCTGTCTTCTGTGGCTAAAAAGAGCACAATAACAGCCATTTATCAGCTACTTTCTATCTTGTCCCTCTACCTAGGAATTATAAAACCTGTCTTCACTTGTTCAACTCTGAATCCAACACTGATGGACTTCGCTGTAATACTTCTGAACCCATTTATTTTTTGCCAGTTTGGGGGGAAAAAAAAAGCATGGCTGATGAATAAAGAAAAGACAAAGAGCTAATCAAATGGGATTCTTTGTGCAAAAAGCTGACACAGGGAAAATCTAGTGTATTATTGAAAACGTATAATTCTGGAAAAAATAATTAACATGACATTAAACAAACAGAATTGAAACACAGCTAATAGACTCCACATAAGATAGTACAGTGTTGCTGAGGCTGCATAGGTAGTGTAAACATGATTAAAGCATCCAGCAAAACTGCTGAGGAAATTTCTAGAGCAGTACAGGGCTGTTAAGAATTAGAAAATTCCTCACTAAGGCCAGTGGGCAGCAGAAATAATACAACTGCACTGTGAAAAGCATCTGTGAGAATAGCTTAGTTTGTGAATAATCCACCAAGAGGTTCCACATCACCCATATGAGGCTGCCCGCCTGTTTCGCCCACATGGAAAGGAACATCTGAGGACAAATAATCTTCAGGTCCAACCCTTGTACGGTCCGTGCAGGCCCGGTTCATATATACATGAACAGCTTCTGCCTCATTAGAAATTTGCCCCATCAAAGCTGCTTACTGTCACCCAACTCTTCTGGCTAACTACCCTTTCACAGTTACCGCCAGCTCAGCAGCTCACAGAATAGTCCCTTGCTCGGTCAGTATCAAAAAGAACTGGGTTATTGCAGACATCCGTTACTCCTGGCACAAGTTGACAAAGTACAGAACAGACAGGGAAGAGCTGGGAGATTCAGAGGGGTAAGCAGCAGGTAGAGAAAACTTGAGCAAGCTTTGGGATCACAATGAGCACCCGATCATTTTGGAGAGAGTGGCCATGGAAGATCTGCTGCTTGCATGTCTCCACCAGGCAGGGCAGCTGTCCGGGCCAGCATGGGAGACATCCTCCAAAGGATGGCCCGGTGCATCCAGGGATGCTGGGAGCCAAGCTGAGAAGAGGTGGTTCTCACATGAGCACTCTTGCAGGATATAGCCAAGCCTATGACTTGTCAAACAAATTATTTTAAAAATAAATAATAGCACTTGAAAATGCTACAATCTGGATTTATGTTCCCTACTACATTCACACAACCTCACATAGAAATTAAAAGACAAATCTACTGACACTAAAAATGTGTCCTCTAGACAAGTTTACAGCAGTCACACATGCAACTATAAGAGAAGGGTAGGAACTGTCATGGAAAACAAACAATAATTTTTGTGCTCAAACAAAAATAATTAAATGGGAGATGATACATGCCTCAACAATAACAAATGAATTGAACAGCTCCTTGAAAACCAATTAAATCAACATCTTACTTTCAAGACTTATAAAGAAATTAATATAGCCTCAAATAAATGACATACAATTAAAACTTTAAGAAGCCATTCATGTAAAAATCGTATCAGGTTGCCATGTGAACCCACAGAAAATAATTATAATCTAAATATTTCCAATTTTGATTTGGGAAATTTAGAGTCAGATCTTTGTGTTTCTGAGCGGCTGCTTGCATTATGCAGACTGCAGAAGGAAAGGGGCTCAGGCCACTTCACAAGTTTACATACCTGTTTAAAAATACTATCTCAAAAAATTATACAGATAGAATCAAAGTTGATGGAACTTGTCACAGTTCCATTCCCCCTGATGAATATATTTTTCTCTGTTTAATTATTCAGATACATATCTTAAATCAAAACCACACCCAAGCCGTTGTTTCTAGCAGAAACAAGATGGGACCAGATCCAGCAGCATCTTACATGTTAGTAGCCACCTCCACTTCCTGCTTCCAGGCCTCTCTGCTCAGTTCCCATGCCAAGCACCATACCAGGAGGGAGAAAAGAGACCTGCACATGTGCCTGCTTGCATATGTGTGTTCTCACACACACGCGCCACCAGATAATATATATGTAGAGAAACATTTAATCTCTTATTTTATGCTGTGCCAAAACGTGGATAACAGGTGCGTTGATGTGAGGTGTTTGTACCTTACTGTACTTCTAGAGAATTAATCATTGCTTTCTTCTTTTTTCTTATCTTTTTAAACTAACTTTCTAGTGCCAAGTCTTTTTTTCTGCTTTTTTCAGCTTTGAAGCTATAACGTCTCATGATTTTTGGTAGCAATTCCAGTGTAAGAAACTCCCTATCCTCTCGCTCACAACCCTCATTCTTGTCCTGCTCCATCGCTCTGTTGCACTGACATGACTGTTTGTAGGGACACACAGGAAATGGTTCAAGAAACTGGGTTTTAATTTAAAATAGCACTGAAAAAGTAGACAAAAGCAGAGGAGTATTTTAATCTGACCCTACTCCCTCATCATGTTTTCCAACACCTTTGATACAAACAGATTTGTTTCAAAACAACTAGAGAGGCAGGTGCAGGTCAGGAAACACCAGCTGAGGCCAGAAACTCTTTAAATATTGTTGCTGAAAAAGAAGAATGTGAAGCTGCACAGTTAAACTGTACTAGGTATTTATTTAGCTAGTTAAAGAAGAAGTAATACAGAGCTTGGGAGGTAAGGTTGAAGTCCTGTTTGCCATTAATCACAAAGCAATGCAAATTGAGAGTCCAAGTCAATCTTTGAGTGTGCCACTGATGTTTGAAATGTTTTCATTAAAAAGGAACTGCAGGAACAGTAAGTACATTTCAATTAATTACAATTTTTAATGTTATTTTCCTGCAGAATTATTCATGCTTGTGGTGAGTTTATTTGGTTTAAGGGCTGCAGGTGACTATTTTACTCTGCAGTTTTATTACTTATATGTTCTTGCTCCAGTGCAATAACATGATTTTTGCTTTTTTGGTTTGAAGGCTTTTATCCCCCCAAAATTATTGTTGCACGATAGAACAACCCACCTGTAACTGTCTAAGTGAAAAGGCAGTGAGAGCCTTGAGACGGGAGGAAATGAGAGGGAGCAGGCTTCTCCAGAGACTGGGGAAAATTTGCGTCAAATTGTACGTCAAGACAAGAACACAATCTACCTTTTAAAGAAGGATTGAAAATAGTTGTATGGGAAACTTTTGGCAGAGAGCAAAGGTTTTCCTAGGAAATCCTGGTCTCCTAAGAAGATCTTTTGCTGCTTCCTCAGTTTCCCGTGGTTCTTCAAGATTGATTATCACTAAGAAAATACAGTTCAAATGCTGACACACTTTATTTTATAGTTAATTCAAGATTTACTCAAAATTCTCAGAGTTTGGCTCCATCTAGAACAGTGTATTTAGGATTTTTACACAGTACTATTAATCAATAACTACTCAGCTGGTTAGGCCTTATTTTTCAAACTTTAAATCTATATTTTGCCACATTTTAAAATTTCTAATGTCCTCCTAGGAAACTTTATAGGAGTGCTAGAATCCAAGGTAGCAACAAGGAGGTGATTTATGGGTTTGGTGGATATTTTCATTGCTTCAGAATACAGAAAAAATCTTTTCAAGAACATGGAAGATGCCAGTTTACTGGTTCCTGTATCAACTTCTTGTAATTGGAACACAAAATTGTTAACATCAAATTCTAGTGAAATTTTTAAACTAATGGTATTCAGACACTCAACCTGGTTGAAATTCTCCCGATGACTAAAACAGTAGCTAAAATTGTCCGACATTTAGGAACCTGTAGGGTCATTTCTGTCAAAGGGAGGAATTGACAGTATTCCGAATATATTGTTTCAGACAGCCATGCTTATGAAGAATTAATGCAAAATCAGCAGAATAAGAACAAATACTTTCTTTGTGCACATTTTCCTAATCTGACCTTCCACTCAGTTCTCTGTCCCAAGGCATTCTGCTTCTTAGTGTCTGTTTTCTTAGTGTCTGTCTGCATCTTTCCTTGTCTGCTGGTTTTCCTTTGCTAATATAACTGATTATGAAACTTATTAGAATCTGTATTTGTGATTGCTGTCTATATGGCTTAGTTTTTGTCAGGCATTGCCATTTGGCTCAAATATCAGCAATTCTTTCTTTTAAAATATTGATGTCATTGATGGTGTTAATGTCTTCAAGCTTAACAGGAGGATGGTGAAAGTTCATAAACTATTCATTTTACATTTTAAGATTCTATTCAGCTAGTTCCAGCTCACATAAAGGGTAGTGCCTGTCTTTATTCAGACAAGTAAGACAACACACTTCCCTTCTTTGCTTTTTGAATCTACAAGGATCTGGGATGGGGATCCAAATCACAGTATCACAGAATCACAGAATCTCAGGCTGGAAGGGACCTCAGGGATCATCTACTCCAACCTTTCTGGGAAGAGCAGAGTCTAAACAAGATGGCCCAGCGCCCTGTCCAGACGACTCTTGAAGGTGTCCAATATGGCTGAGTCAACCGCTTCCCTGGGGAGATTATTCCAGTGATTGACTGTCCTCACTGTGAAAAATTCCCCTCTGGTGTCCAATCGGAATCTCCCCAAGAGCAACTTGTGTCCCTTCCCCCTTGTCCTCTCCATGGGACTCCTTGTGAAAAGGGAGTCTCCATCTTCTTTGTAACTACCCCTTAAGTACTGGTACATGGTGATGAGATCCCCTCTGAGCCTCCTTTTCTCAATGCTGAACAAACCCTGTTTTCCCAGCCTATCCTCATATCTATCCTTGAGTTTCATATTGTCATGTATCACAATATCTTCAAAGTACTTGGGTTTAGAAACCAGCTTCTGTCCTTATCCAGCAGCAAATGGGCAGGAGGGAGGCAATGCCTGGAGTCTGGGTTTTGGGTTTTTTTGCCATTGTCTCTTGGAGTTGGAGAACTTACGTTACACCTTTTGCTGCAATATAGCTAAGCCTAGAGGCTTAGTCTAATATTACATCCCAAGTTATATTATAAATATTATTTTATTCGTTATTTTTGGACCCTGCATGATGACAGCATTGGTCTTCATTCCAGATTACATCTAAAATAAGAAAAAGAAAAAGGAAGACGGATTTCCTAATAAGCATTATCTGTTTATCATCATTTGCCAGGAAACTGCACAGTAGCTTAGAGAAATGGGCTGCTTTTTTCTACAGCTTGGGAGTCCAGACCATTGTGGGAATTATGAAATTGGGAATCCACAGGTTTTGTAAAATTTCTGTCTTGGAAATAAAAATATTATTTTAATTTATTTAATACTAAAGGTAAAACAGAATAATTTTTGGACTAAAATCCTTAAAGAGGCATTTATGTAATAATGTGACCAGAAATTGTTTTCATATCTCTAACACTCCTTCCCCATTCAAAGAGCTCACAGTCTGTCAGCCACAAGTGCTTATTTGCTTGTATACCTCTTAAAGAGTACAAGAGATAGACAAAGAGATAGCCCTTCTAGTACTGTGATTAGCCATGTATTATTAACTAACCACAAATTAAAGTAATTACTGATGCTTATGTATATAAATATCCCTGAGCAATGTTTCTATAGGAACTCTAAATATGAGCCCAGATTAACTATGAGGTATAATCAGTTTATTCAACTTAATGTGATAATTGACTCAACAAAATCCTTCACCACAAAGGTGTGCAGGTTAGAAGAGCAAAGTTCTGAATATAGGTCAGTAGTTGTCCTTGTTTTTCAGTAACTGAACCATTTCTCTAACCTTGTAGAAATAAAGAGGAAGCATACAAAGTCAATAACTTTTCTTTCTGGCAGTGTAATCACACTTAAATCCCAGTCAGTACCAAAGTTAATCAATGGAGCAGGCTTCATTACAAGTATCACCTGTAATTTTAAATACCCTGCAAAGAAATACTTAACTTTCACAGCTTTTAAAACATGGCTATGCCATTGGAAAAGTTATGTACCTGTACAATTTATCCAGGAGCAAGTGGATTGCATAAGTAGATGTAAGTTTAGCAAAAGGATTGAGAAATTGTCCCTTGCCTCCTTCATGTCCTGAGGGTATTCATATCTCCTCTAAACAAAGTGCTCACTTATTCTGGCTTTTAAGTCAGATTCAGAGTTGCTCCTATTCACTCAGTCTGCTTATCCTTTAACTTACCAACACAGCTTTCACTAACATCAATAAAAATTGATATTGGTTTTGCACTGAGAACAGGTTGCACCTCTGAAAATCTCATGCTGAACCATAGCTTTACTTGTTCAAAATTTTGCCTCTGGATGCTGTTAAGTTCTGCAATTAAGAACTACAGGATAAAGGCAAAGATCTGCAAGTCAATATTCAAGATTTGGAACTGGCTAACCTGCTAGTGATATCTTGCTATTCTTTTTAAAAATAATGTTTCATTTACTATATTTATAATTTGTAAAATAAGATAGCAACCTCTGCCCCAAGATTCGTATATAGGAACATTTCAGTGGCTTTCCTGTAGCTGTTTCACAATAGTGACCCTACACAGAAGCAAAGAAGTCCCCTCTTAGTGAGGAATTCTTTCAGATTAGGTATGCTTAGACCTATTGCATAACAACAGATAGGTGAAGCATGTAAAATATCTCAGAAAAGGTAGCTCAAAGCAACACTTTTTCTGTGTGTCCAACACACATGTGTTACAATCACAGATGCCACATACATGCTGCTGATGTTCCCAGACTGCTACCTCTTTAGTCAAGAACCTAGTGAGATATGACACAAGTGATGGATCCCTAGACAGAGTTAATGTAACAAATGAAGCAAACATTATATTATCTGATTAAGATTCTGGGGCCCAACTTTACAAGCTTTTCACAAAAATTGTAATTAGGACTAGAATTCTCAAAGTATATGCCAGTTTTTTTAAAAAAAAGCTAAGTTTGTAGCTTGTCAAGCATACCTAAAAATATGTCCATGTAAGTCTATAGGTGAGACACAATCAGGCCAGAAAAAATTCCCCTAGTAATAGGTATTTGGAAATGGTTCTAATAGGTGTAATAATGGCCCGATTAAGTCATCTCTCAACTGAGGCTCAGAAAAAACTCTCCACTCTCCTCATGCAATATGCAACTGCAAATAGATCAAGATGTCTCCTGATCTGCCTTTCTGGGAGCCTTTTGAGCCAGAAAATTACCATCCCACTTGTTTAAAAATAACAGGTACCAGTTAAGCAACAGATATTGTACAAGAGGTATATTGGTTATTTCAAGCAAATCAACCACGTCTACAAACTTAGAGGAGAAAGCCAAATGGCACATATTAAAACATGGAATTATAATCACAGATAGCAATACAGCATAAAACCTCAGCTACCCAAAATGTTCTAGACTGAAGAGACCTATTTTTAGTCCTTCTTTGATATCTATCATCTTGACATCCAAAGACTATATATAAAAATACAGCCTTTAGACTTTTTTTTTCTTTACCAGTATGTCACTATAGGCTCTTTGCTGCTTTTCTCACAGGATGTGTTTTAAAGGTTCAAGCCCATTGGTTTCACTTCTTAAAGGAACAGAGGAGAGAAAGCCAAACTCACAAGAGAGATTTTCACTTTTTTCTGTTTATTTCCAGTTGAAAAAAAAAACCCAAAACCAGCACAAATAAAATGTGCCAGGTGCAGTCCCTTTGAAGTTCTTACAGGAAGCTGATATACATCCTCACAAACTTTCACATCCCTCACAAAAAAGGGAGAACAAGTGAATAAGGGGAGCTATGGTCTGGGTGGCTTTATACCACGTCTGTCCTTAGCTGCTAAAACATCCCCATGAGGCTACAGATGGTCAAGGAGTCTCAAGCTGCTCTGAATTATGCCTGGGACTCATTCTAGAAAAAGAACTGCAGAAGTCTCTCTCCTTCCCAGCTATGCCAATGATTTCTCTGTTGCAGCCTTTATTCTTACCGGGATTCAAACTACAAAAACAAAGATGAAAAAGCAGTATTGTTGACACTACCTCTCTGAACAATGAAGATGTGAAGACCAACCTTGAATTAAATTTTAGTCAATGGAGCCAGAATAAAGAGTAGAGAGGTTCTGCAGAATGTTCCCATCTCTCTTTTCTCCTCAGCAAACAGTCAACTGAGCTTGAGCTACCAATGTGGCTGTAGGTCCTAGCCAGAGACTACAGCTGTAAACCACCTCTGAAAAAAAAAAATCTGAGGAAATTGTCCTCCATATTATCATACTTATTCTTTTAACGGGTATATTGGTAGGCTTTCATCTTACTACTAGGTTTTTATCATAGCCCACATCCATGTTTTACAGTCTCTCTCTAATTTCCTCTAATTTCCATCTTAAATTATTAGGAGACATCCTCTCTGCTTCTGTATTAACCACCAAGAACCTCAAAGTATTTCTTTTCCTTTATATTTTTGTAAGCAAGTTGTAACAATAGAAAAGAAACCTGATCAGTATATTTTGTTTAGCAGGTATAAAGTCCTTCATTTAGGCAATATTATTGAAGTGCCTACCATGAACTCTATAGCAGCTGGGAGTTTAATTGATTCCTAGAAGTGCAATGAAAGTAGAGCAGATAAAAAATGACAGAGTTGTTGCTGATGGAAATGAAAATGATACAGCAAAGCATCTGGGGAGAATACTGTAGATGTTTACATTTTCCCAACATGCTTACATTGTTTCTTCCACATTTTCCAGGCAAAGCTCACCTGGTTTTGCTCAAGGCCTGGAATGCAGCGAATTGTGTACAGCACCTAATATTTATTCATGCCATTGTCAAGAACATCTTTGCAGCTCCTGCCAAAGTCTGTCATTGAATGTGTTTGTTCAGCTGCATGGCAAAAACATAATACACAGTCATCATTTTTACTTCGTCACCTACTCAATATTTTTCTTCTCTGATTAAATTAACTATAAATACTATAGTTTTCATGCCAGAAAAATCTTACTACATCAATTCAACTAACACCCGTTTGTACATTCTTATGTTCTTGAACATTTGGATACTTCAATAATAAATTCTGAAACAACAGAAAAGCCAAATGCTCTAATTTACCTGGGACTCTGGAAACTCTAATCACAATTCCAAAAGATTATGTATTCAGGCAAAACTTTCTGCTAAGCTAAATTTCACCATTACTATCAACCGTAGAAAGCTGCATATGAATTGAGAAAACACAAGGATAGTGAAAGACTTGGTAAAAAAATAGTTTAACACCCATCTGCATCTTCACAGGAGAAGACTGACTGCAGCACAGGTGACAAAGAATAATGTTAGTTAGCATGAAGAAAAACAGAGCATACCAGGGATTCTGGCTAGACACTTCAGCTTCTAACCCAATGGTGTATCACCTTAGTTGCTGCTGCTACCCATGGTAGGTAAAACATGGATACTTTCTTGCACTGTAAACACATCTACTACCTTGGATGGCACAGAAACCATAGCTTACAGACATTTATTTGACGTTGTGTCTAGGAATCAGTGGAAAATTAGACTCCCCTGGGAGGTCTCTGCCCTCTCTCTAGGCAGATTTAATTTATGAGAGATGTTCCTCTTAAACCCATTCTTAAACATTTTCAGTGATGAAGACCCCACAGCCATCTCAAAAAATAAGTTTTGCCATCTTTAGGGTCAGAAAGCTTTTTCCTAAGGCCTAATTTGAATTTGCCAGAGCAAAATTGTTCTATCTACCAGAGAGAAAAAATAATTCCTGTAAAAGGCTGTTGTAAATAAAATCAAAGGCTGTTCTCATGGCCCATCAGTCTTTATTCTAGAGAAAGATATACAATACACCTCTTCCAATTTTTCATGGATGTCATGTTGTTGTGACCTGGTTATTCTCCCTCAGACTCTAACTACTTTGTGTCTTTCTAGGAGTTTGGTGCCCCCAAACCTGATATAATACACCAGCTCAGGCCTTAAGAAGTGCCAAGATATTTTTTCAAGACAATGTCATGCAACATGGTGACAAACAGTCAGAATATCTGTGACCTATCACTTTTCCACTTTACTTGTGGCCAGTTACCCTGTTTTAGGAGGAATTGAAATTGATGTGACATGAGTAGTTACTCACAAATCCCTGTTCATCAAGTGGATGAATTTCACAAATTCATATTGGCTGCTACTTATTTCCTTCTTATCTTTTGGGTCTTCAAAATTCATTATGAATTATGGAAAAAAATCTTTGGATAAATATACATATGGCTAGCCAGAATTCCTATGCTCTTCCTCTCCCTTTCTGAAAGAACTGGTATCACATTTGACTTTTTACAGTTTTTCTTATTGGTCTTCCATGTGTCCTCCAAAACAATCACTAGCAAATCTGAGGTGGCCATGATGAACTTCATTCTGGGATAATTAAGAAATGTGTCATAAAAATGAAAAATATTTGTCCTACCCCTATTTTATTCTAGGCAGAGGTTTTACCCTTTTTAGCTGGTGTTAATTACACTAGCCAGCTGCTATAGTTGATGCATTTAATAGAGTCTGATCCAGTAAAAATATTTCAGCTGTCACAGCACCATATATCCTTTTCTCTTGAGCTTACTTCCCAATTGTCTAACTTCAGAAGAGTTTATCTTCCTGAATTCTATTGCTTTGCTTTTGCTGCTTTATGTTCTTCTCTTCCTATGCATTGTGAGTTCTGTCTATCACAGTCACATCACCCAAGTGATGTTGCCCCTCATCTTCTGCAATGGAATAGTGTCGTGTTTAATGTACATTCCTCACACCTCAGTTTCTTACCATTTACACAGAGGAAAGTATTGAACATTTGCTCAGGTCCCTTCAATGTCCTTGAAAATTAAAAACAAACACTACTTGACTGAGTGAATCAGGAACTTATAAGCGCTCAAAATTAACTGCCTGACAATGAAGACCATTCTTTTTCTCCCTGGGAGACTACACTTTCCAGGACTTTAAACAGCCAAGGCACAGTCACAATGTGCACCCCCAATCACAGTGTACAGCATTTATGAAGGCAGCCTGCAAATGTGAGCAGAAAAAAAGAAGTTTAGAATAGGCCCTCAACCAGCAAATTGAGAAAGATGAGTTACGACTTATCTAGTCCTGGCTGAGAGGTCTAGTTAAGCCATGGGCCTGAAAAGATGGCTGACAAGAATAATCTATCCGATGAAGGCAAAAACTAAAAGAAGTCTGGCTCTGCATTGAAAGCCCAAACAGAAGGACCCTGCAGCTAAACTGAATCTGGATTAAAATGAGCCTGATCTTCACTGAGCTTTAAACATGGTCCCTACATTTTCATTATTCAGTACAACAGTGCTAAGGAAGGTGAAATCCCTGCTGTCTTTACTGTCCTGGCTTTGAGCAAACCACAAATATCATCAGACCTGAGGGGATGCCTGGGACCTGTTCAGCAAGTCCAAAATATCCTGAAGTTTACCTTTTGCCGGGGGAAAGAGGGTAAGTGAATATCCAAGGAAGTCTCTTGATTGGAGAACAGTGGCTGGGGAAAAAAAAAAACTCAACTCTTTTGGAAGACTGATTCACCCCCAGTTCTTCCCTTTTAACTAGCATTAAGCAAGAATTTGCTGACCAATGTGTTCCACAATATGCCTTTACCAACGCTTCAATAGTTAAAGCACATAGAGTACAGGCCCTTAGAAGATTCAGCTACTTAATTATAAAATCTATCTTTCACTTGTTCTCCCAGATTAATGCTTTGTAGTAGACCCTAACTGTGAGATTGCCTATGTCTGTTTCTTCTTTATCATCATGCATATGCTTTAAGCTCCATTTTAGACATCAGAGCACATGGTATCCTTCCTTGCTTATAACCTGCTTCTCCTTCCTGAACAATCTATATCCTTTATATTAATATTCTAGCCATATGAATTCTCCCACCAAGTATCTGTTATGTCAATTCACCTGTAATCATGAACAATTATTAGGATTTTCAGGGATTGTTGTTTATTCTTTATATTTTTTCCATTAGTATGATTGTTAGAGATTCTCATTACTGACTCACTATTTTGTTTCTTGTCCTTGTGACTTTATTATGAATAAACATCTCCCTATTACTTGTAGTTTTTCGACCCTCATGCAAGCTGGTTGTGGTTTTTTTGGTATATGGGGTTTTGCCAGCTCTTCCCTTAACTCTTAGATTAAAGCCAGTCTTTCCAGGTTAGCAAATGACTGTTCAAAGATGTTTTTCTTCCTTCAGTGTGGGCTCAATATTTTTCCCAGCAACTTATAGAATATCGCTAATAGTCAAGGTAAACTAACATCCTTCCAGTGTCATAAGCATGGCTACACATTCATCTTTGGGCTGTGGCTTGACTGTCAAATGGGAGGTTTCACACGAGTCCCACCTGAGTTTCTGATCTCCATATCTCTGTCTCTTTCTGCAGATCTTTTGATCTGCCCCACACTGCTTCCAGCAGTATCTTTGTGACAGAAGAGGAAGATGCACTAGAGATCAATGAGGCAGGTGAGCTGCAGAAATAGTGACACTTTGACCTAGATTTCTAGGTAGTAGTATGTCTTTAGGGACAGTCAGATGTTAACACTGCCCTGAAGGTGATAGGACTTACTTACCACCAACTTTTCTCCGCTTTGGGGAAAGTGGCTGCCTGTGCATGAACCTCAAAGTTCTTGATGATTTCAGCTCTTCCCTCATTATCACTGGGGCACTCAATCTTATTGTGGTCAGAACAGGTCTATTCTCAATGTTAGCAGGCGGCTGGCATGGGATCAGACACTTTGCCTACAAAATGCAATAGACTAAACATTCCCCCCTTCATTGCTGGACATCACCTTATCTAGTTTACATTATCTATTTGTCTATTTTCTTCAGTGGTGATTGTATGTATCCTGCTTTATGATAACAGATGTATCTCTGCCTGACCACTTGCAGCTCTCTTCCCTGCTTCATAAGGGATTTTACTAGCAACCGCAATCCAAACCAGATGTCCTTTCCTACCCAGCCTTCTTTGGAAGAGAATGTAGGTCACACTCCCTACAAATCTAATGCAGGACCAGAGCCAAGGCATACAGGATCAGGTCCCCATCTGGGCACGGCATTCAGTTTCCTAATTGCTTGCACAAACCAGGATGTTATATGTATAAAGAATTACATTATTTGGTGCACTTCACCAAGGCACAGTTGAAAACCTGTAGTTTCAGGGTGGAAGGGAGAAGGGGGAGGAAGAGCAAGACAGAGGCAGCTTTAAACCGTATATGTGCCTCTGGGGAATGTTTCAAGAGCCCAAGTAACTAAGTTATGGTGCACCCTGAGGTGTTAATGGGCTGCCCCAAAGCCAACAGCAACTGAAAATCCACTTAATTAGGCAATGGAAACACTCCCTCCAGTCTCAACATAGCCCCATGCCAGTCAGAAGCTTTTTCCTCAGTTACTGAGCAGAAGGAATGTTACCCTGCCTAGATCTATTAAACTGCTCCTTAGACCTCTGTAGCTGGAGTACAGGAACCACAGCCCAGGTAAGAATATGTTGCTTTTTCCCACAGAAGGCTGACATTCTTTATGAAAGATGGAATAGTCTTTTTTGTCATATGACCAGAATATGGTTATCACCTTGGCAAAATGCTGGCTAGATGGATATGCACCTACCACCTGAGCAGCATTCTTGACATGTGGCAGCCACTCTATCAGTCACTAACAGGAGGAGTAAAGGGAGGCAGTTTTCTTGCCATATGAAAACTGGAGGTGACTATTCAGCCGCCAGAGATAGGGCAGAAAACTAACAGGGGAAGAGCAGGTCCTCAATTGCTTTCTCTTTGAAGTTTTATTATAGCAGAACTTCCTTCTGAGTATTCGACTGGCTGCAGCAGGAGTGCTGCACTTCAGCCAGCCTCTGTCAAACTCCCTCTGATGAACATTAACGTGTAGGCTTGGGAAAAACCTCTACACTCCAGAACACATTAGGATCTGCTAAATAACCTAAGTCTCGCCTCTGCTAAGTGTTGTACATACTGGGAAAGGAGGCCTTTTGTTAAAGGTTTTACAGCTATTATTTGCTTTGGGTTTTATTTTGTTTCCAAAGAAGGGAAAATAAAATTAACAAGTAGGTTTCAGATTTTTACAAGATAAATTGATAGATTGATAGGTTTTGTGCAGTGATTCTCATGTTTTTAAATTATAATACCCCTTTAAATTACCCTGTTAGTCCACAGTGGTGGAAAACCTGGTGAATACATATGGAACCCTTAACTTGCCTTTGCAACTATTTGAAGCATTTAGGAATCCATCAACCAGGAACGAGAACAGCATATTGCAAGTACCATATGGGCATTAAATATGAACTTGTCAAAGGAAGAAAGAATAAACCATTTTTTACATTCCTGATGGCCTGTATTTTTTTCTTTCAGAATATGATTTTTTTCTAGCCATATTTTGTTTTCAAATACTCATCATAAGCCAAGGAAAGAGCCAGGTTAGTAAAAAACTTAGCAGGTTTATGGTGTTCTCCAATGATTACCTAATCCATTTGTCTCATCTGCTTTCCTTGTTGTGTGAAAACACACTGAGGAAACGTGCAAATGCAGTGAATTGTTCCCAACTCTTTTATTCACCTTTCAGCATGCTAGTTCCTTCCCTTGGCATTGATATCATTATGCATTTGTCAAAGATAGACTGTCACTTTAGAGCTTCTATTATGTGCAAGATTTGGCAGCACATTTTACCTTTGGGATTTGCTTATATCCTTTGCATGTTATTGTACTGCTTTGGCATTCAGTAAATTCAATACACCCATTTCTTTGATGTTCATTCCAGCCCCTAAATGTGGAAACAATGACTGAAATTTTGGATCAAAGCATCCCATAGATGGCAGGCAACATAATTTTGTGATAATTTACATGAACAGAAAGAAATCCCATAGCTGGAATCTAGGCCTGTAACTGTTCTACAATTTATGTACTCTAACATTCAAGAAAAAGAAAAAGAAGGGGAATAAAGAACACAGAAGTCCAGCTGAATTCATACCAATGTGTGTGAAAAAACATACCAGTGTGTGTGGAAAACCTCTTGTTTTTCCAGCAGCAAATGCACATTCTCATAGAAGTGTAAGAAACTAGAGGTTAAAGACTGAATTGAACAAGGACAGACAATATCTGTCTCATATTTTTTTCTAGAATTGAGGAAAAAAACAACGTTCACATTTCCTCTTGTTTCCTAAAATATAGTAGCCAATACAAATACAGTAGCCAATCAAGATCAATACAAACTTTCATCTATGATTTAAAAGAAAAGAAGTAAAAAGATTTAAAGCAGCGAATTACTTTCAAAACTAGCAGTCCCAGTTATATTTTGTAGTGAAAATGAAAATGGTTTGGTCTAGTCGGTTTTAAATTAGGCCCCACTGACAATGAGTCAGTCTAAAGTCAACATCCTCAACATTCACGTGGGCAGATAAATGTGTGTAAAGGAAATAAAGTATTTCTTTTTGCTGGTATTTTATTTAACATAAAAAATAAAATAAAATAAATAAAATAAAATAAAAAACAAAACAAAATAAATTAAACAACCCAAAATCTATTATAAAATATGTGCTCTTTTTTGAAGCAAGGGAACCTGAAAATGCTAGGGCAGCTACTAGGGGGTATTACAATATTAAAGCAATTTTTTAATACACAGTTTTTGACATCTCCTGTCTTGCTATGTGACTGTAACATTATGGTACAGTTTGCTTGGCCGGAAATCCCATACCCACAGGTACGTGTAACGGCCCCAAACTTCATTTTCAAACCGTGGGCTTTAGGAGGCAAGTTTTTTTCCTGCCAGCTATATGCAACAGTGCCATCCAGTGGCGGCTCGGGCTACCCACACCTGCATAATCCCTAGGAATCCAACAAAATTACTATTCAAAATGAAATAAACACTCCCACCCCACATCCCGAAAGGTAGCAAGCTGCATTCAGATTAAACGTTAACTACAGCGCATCAGACCAATACATCCTGAGTTGCTACAAAATCCTCTTATTGTATCCATGGGCAGATTTTATCCATAAAGCCAGAGTGTGCTTTTCTGAGTTTGGTGGTGGGGCTGTGCAGGGGTTGGGGCAGTCCCCCAGGTGGAGGAGAGCACTGAGCCCCAGGCTTAGGGGCTTTTACAGTATGCACAGGGCTGGTACTAGATCATGTCTTACCTGAATTGTGAATTCACCTCTGAAGTAAGACCCTGTGACTAATCTTGGCATCAATTACCATTTAGAGCTGCTGGTTTAGGACCCTAAAATCCCACCCCTCCTTGTCCTCTATGGCACTGACTTTCTTTCAAGTGATAGCAGCAGCTGTACTTTGTGCTAATGTAACACTTTTGATTGCCACATTTAAAACTCTTCTGTCTAATATTCATATGCAAATAAACACCCCCTCAGACCAATACACATATATGCATTTTGTATAGTACTATACAAAATAAAGTATTGCCATGGTAATTTATTCACAAAGAGTATTAAATATCCCCCATTGCTTTGAAAAAGGTCTATGAGGATGCACAACAGAATTTGTGCATTTGATAATTCTCAGCGTTGCACAATTTCCTTGTTTTGACACAACCTGCTGAAGGCCTTTAACTATTTAAGTCCCATGTGATAACTGCTTGCAATGTGTCTATTATTTTAATCACTTTAAGGATGGATAGACTGAAACAGAGAAAGTTTAAATTCCTTCCCCAAGATCATGTTGCAAAGCATTGATACAGCTAAGGATGGATCATGCAGGACTGACCTTCAGTCTCTAACCCAAGCTACTAGCCCATGACAGATAAAGGGAGGGTGGTTGTCTTTTTTATTATAAGCAAGAAAAAAAAATCTATTATTTTAAATGTAAGAAAAAACACAGAGTAAGTTTCAGGAAAAAAACCCAAATGGTTAAAGTTTCAAGGCTGAGGAAGCATCTGCTCAGGGGAACAATCATACTAAGCTCTTGCCTAAAACGTCTATCAAGGAAACAAAACCAATCCCTATCTTCAGAAACCAGATGTTCTGCAGGGCTTGAGCCAATGATCAGCACAGAAAACTTGCTCATTTAGGCCCTGGCCCAGCAAATCCTGTTGCAGAAGTGCTGTTTTAGGCTCGTGAGCAATACTTTGGAAGTACATAGGCATAGTTCCTTGCTTAAAGTTATAACCATGTTCAACCATTCTTTTGGAAAGGACCCTAATGATAAATGAACATGAATATTTCAGTGTCTTCTCTGGAGAGAACGGGATATTTCAGAGACCAGGAGCCAGTAACCTGCTCTTTGGCACACAAAGCCTCCACACATCACGTTCAGCCTCTCCTTCTACTCCAGTGCAGGGGAAGGGCCATCTCTGCACCCATGGAAGAACCTTTTGGTACCCTCCACCTTCCTCACCTCAATCTCTGCTCTCCTTCCCTGAGCTCTGGCACTCGTGTGCTGGGCTGGCCTCCCCCAGGTCCCCCCATCCCCACCCAGCCAGCGGTGCTGGTTGTTCCCCTCCAGGAGGGCTGAACCTCACCTCTCACCAGCACTACCAGGTCCTGCCACCTTGAGGAGCAAGAGACCGGCACTAGGAATCAGTACTGTCATGTTTTGGTGACTTATGGTGGGTTTTTGAGTGTGGGAAAGGAGTCCATGGTGGTCCGTGTATGTTTGCCTATAACCTTCAGGTAACCGTGTACTTTATTCTGTTGCTTAATCTAAAATTGCATTAACTTTCTTAAGGATACTTTATACTTACATGCAATCATTTGATGGGATCTTGTACAATAAACCTGTCTGACCAAATCCAGACTTTAGAACACAGCAGGAAAATTTGTTTTACGTGGTCAATTGCTCAGTTTTGTATCTCAGAACATATCAGAGTGTCCATAGGAAAAACATAAATTCTATAAACTGGTAGCAGGGTTTCTGATTTATTGACAGCTGCTGGTTTGAGTTTTCACAAAAATATTTAGCTATAGGACAGTGTATTAGGTGTATTCTTAAAGGTAAATAACTGCAGCCAATAAAAGTTCAGCCTACAAAGGGTCCCATCTTCTAGGAGTTTTCTGCACCGAGAATTACTACCAGCATAATCATGGCTCCCTGCACACTAATATTTCCTCTGATACAGTATGATCAATGTTGTGGAAAAACATTTATTATATTTCTTCTAGCTACTTAAAGGCATTACTGAATTATGAGCATCGCAAAATGAATCCACTGTGCATTTTTTCTTTATGTGACGTTTTTACAATCTTCATTTTCTGCTTTGCAGCCACTGAGCTATAGTGATCGCACCATGCACCCTCTTACAACTGACACAGGGGCCAGGAACTCCTTTCTGCTTTATTACATTTGAAATGCACTTCATATGACAACATTCATTCTCATTCTGCATTGGACCCTTATTCAAAGGGAGAAGCCATTTTTTAATGGACCTGTACTTAAAGGAAGAAGTCATGAAAGAAATTAAAATGAGGGAAGAGCGTTTAAACAGCTGTTTCAAATATGCCTAGTTAACAAAGGTGACAAAGTTTTGACTCAAAAGGGGAGAAAATGGACAAGGAGGTATCAGTGCACTGATCTGTTCTTAAAATGCTAATAATTTTAAAGATGTCAATCTATTTTCTTTTATATTACACAGTTTTGAGACACGGTGCATTACGGGGGATATATTATCTTCACCTGAACAAGGAATAAATGAGTAAGGAAGGAATAAATGAAAGTTGAGTCAAGAGTAAGATTCAGCTACACAAGATACAAACTTGAAGAAGGCAGTCCACCAAATGGTTACTACTCACAGCAGCTGTAGACTCATTAAAACCTTGTGGTAGGAAATCAGTTAAAATAAGATGGAAATAGTAGCAGGCTCATTGAAATTACATTTTCCTTTGGTAAAAGAAAACAGAATGCTAGTCTTCAGAAAATAATCCTAATAAGTCATATGTAAACCTATTCTACTCTATAGGTATGAAATAATTGTTCCCTCTTCCTGCCTTCGTATTCAGTGAAAATTCTCATCCAAACCAAAGTATTAATAGAAAAATAGTGTGAGGCAAGAGAGAAATGTATAATAAGTTTGAGCACTTGAACCTGTGATTAATGGCCTAGAGCTACAGCCAACTTTATTACAAAAATGACTTCACCTATTATAACGCTACCCAGGGCTCTCTGGAGATGATAGGGGGCTCAGCAGCATTCAAATATAAGAGGTGTTCACAAACAATTCTAGTCTCATTCTCACTTCCCTTTCCTCTCTCCTCCTTAATGCATACATATCATCTGTTATCTCCTTTCCTGCTCCTTGATGTAGGCAGATCATGGTGCTTCTTCCTGTCTTCCTGTGGGAATTGGCCACGGCCTCTCATTTGTCACAAGCTCTGACTGAAAGGTTCCTCTCATATTTTTCTCTCCTCCTGCCTGAAGGAGAGCCCAACTCTGAGAGTGACCCCTCTGGAACCCTTGAAATTTGCTAATGATGGTTGTCTGTGCACTGCAGCTGATGATGTTGAAGATTTAACTGCATCTTTGAAGCACTGCACAATACACCAACTAGCCTTTCATTCTGTGAAACTATTGCATCAATTTCCAGCAACTGTTTTATTAAATATAGATCTGTGAATGTTTTATAGAGATTGCATGTCCATTTGCATTATTCCAGGACTCTGTCTTTAACCTGTCTAGCGATAACCCTACTTAAGACAAATTAACAAACTCCGAATGGCATTAGAAACAGAATTTCATTTCACAGATGCAGCCAAAATACTGGAGCCCACAACAGATGGTTAGCCAGGCCAGTTGCACTACTACTTATGGCATATCATACAGGAATCCTGAAGTTATCAACAGAGATGACATTTCTTCAGGTGCACAGAGATGCTGCAAGCACTGTTATAAAGATCATCTTTGCCAGCCATGACAAAGCTTCCTCTGGCATGAATGGAAGTGACACAGAGTGCCCTGCTGGCATCCTGGGGGTCTGTAAATTATACAGGAGCAGTGTATTTAGCATGAGGTGATCGACACCACAGTTACAGGACACGGCCTCTTCAAGTAGCGTAGGTTGTTTTTCTCCAAAGTAATAGTTATTTTGGTGGTATACAAGAGATACAAGACTGGCTGTCAGCCAGATTTCAAAGCATAAATAAGCCATAATCTCATTTATGTACAGTCTTTACAGGCGACAGTAATATGTATGAGTGACTGCTATATTTAGGAATGACAAGATGGGCATTATTAATAGCTTAATTGACATTAATGCAATTACCCTATCCTTATTACAGTTTGTAGAATTACACATAAAGCACTGACTGGGGCCTTATTTTCCCTAGAGCTACCCAAGGATACGACATTTTCCACCATGCCAAATCTAGTCTTTGACATTAGATACTTAGCTACAGAATCATTCCAGTAAATCATTATAAATGCATTATAATAAAGATGTTATGAGCTATTGGATATTAACCCCCAGCCCCTGAAGAGAGAGAAATACATTGGTTGCAAGATTTCTGCTTTTGTTTTGCAATGGAAAAAGGGTTTGCTTACAACTAAGGAATTATAAAATGTTATGATGATAAGTGAAAAACAGAATTCACCCTCTCCAGTCAGATTAAAGCTAAACACACCCTCAACATAAAAAAGAATATAATCATAGAATATGAAGAACCAAATTTTTGGTCCATCACAACCAAGCTTCTCATTTACAGATGCACATTTGTGTGTATATTGTTCGGAGACGCAGCTATTGTATTTGTGTATGCAAATGTCTCCATTTAAACATCTGGTTGCTATGCCTCATCTCCAGGAAACTTGCTTCCTTTTTTTTGGTTTTTGTTCGTTTGTTTCTTACTCTTGATCTCTCTTCAATACAGAAATGCAAGATTTTCTATTACTCTCTGATAGAGGAGTACATAATCTACATGTTCCAAGCTCAGGAAGTCAAAATAAATATAAATTTCAGGCTTAGGACTTCCTAATATTAAATTTTCATCAACTTTATGGAAGTAATGGATTAATTCCATTTCCAGCACAAATAGAAATGGAGAAATAGAAACATCATGACCATACATTAATTATACTGAAGTAATATACAGCAGCATTTAGGACCACGGTGCTAGGTACTGGACAAAGACATAACAAAACAAATGTGCATTGTTTCCTTCCCAAAGAAACTGCATTGCATTTCAAGCAAAGTAAACACAAAGCACTGATGCATACTTGTCTATCATTACAAAACCCAAGGAAATAATTATCACAGCACAGCGTATAAAAATCCAAACTGGGATCACAAAATTAATTTCCAAACCAAATATTAATTTTTTCCATCAAAACATGTTAAAGTGAATGCCCATATGGTTTCACGGCATTGCTGGCTTTCGTTTTCTCTAATTCATTAAACCCAGATGATTTGGGATTTTGTGTGATTGACTCTAAAATCCACTGTAACAAATACTGTTACATGTAATTATCATTATATACATGCATATGGGGTTTTATGCCTGTATTAGCATGTGTACGTGTTGGTATGCACATGGGTAGTGGAAGGTTTTGTTGTTTTCCCTTTTCTTATTACCTCCTGACACTAATCTGTAGGCACATAGATTACAAACTTTTAAAGGTGATATATCATTATGGTGCATTCCATTTTTAGCGAGCCTTTCTTGGAGGTGACTGGGAATAAATTCAGCTTGAACTAGTGCCTGAAAGAGATCTGTCTCCAGTATAACTGACTGCTCAGCTATGCTAGTTTGTCAGCTTTCAGGGCAGGGTTCATGTGCCTTATCTGTCCTGGCTATGCTCCTGATCACAGCTCAAACTCCCAGAGAGAACAACTCCCATAATAAAGAGTGAACTAAAAATGAAGCTTTAACACCAACCAGGCACTTCTTATCTTGTAAAGTGTTAAGTCAGGTACTTCATTATACTTCAGTTCTTCTAAAACAAATACAGGTCTTGCATCTGGTGAAAACACTTCCTGGGAAGGCTTCATCTCTCTAAAGTGAAACTTGAGACAATGCTATAGGATATAATTCAGTCTTTTAATTTAACTCTGAGTTTGCAATACACATTGTGTATTTTTGAGGATAACATTTAAGTGTTTGCAAAGCTAGTGTATTTTTTTACATAAAACATTTATTTTTGACTACTGAATGGTTAATTACTGAGCCTTATCAGCTATAGGGGCAAAGTAATCAGGACAATGGTGGATGTCTTGCTTTTTGATCTCTCCAAATCAAGTTTGGAGGCCTATGGAGAAGATCCCATGATCCACTAAAAGGTGTGAGACAGTGTCAGGCGAGCTGAAATTCTACAGTCTATAAAATATACCGATGATCTATTAGCCCTTTTCAGCCTTCAAGGCTAGCACTGTTTAGATATGTAATATGCACAGAAGGTTTTAGAGGAGAAAATATTTAAGTCTGTGTTATTTTCTTAATTATTTCACGTCACAGAGCAAAGAAAAAAACACAAAAGTAGTGCTACATAGGTGCTACGCTAATTAGCTGAGATCCAACAACATTATGAATCCCATCCTCCTCTCAGAGGAGAGAACAGGAGCTTCTGCAGCATTAGGGGGATGGCAGTAATGGCTGTGGAGCAGTCCAAACCCCACTACAATGACCAGTTTGTGAGCTGGACATCAGAGAATTTTAAATTCTGGCTCAGTTCATTGAATTCAAGTCTGGCTTTGGAAGATAGCTCTGGTATTAAGAAGGTGTAACATGGCTCAGAAGACATGGACACATTTCCTGGCTCTGCTTCAGATTTCCTGTGCAACGGAGAGTATATGGAACTATTTCTATAAGTAACTTGGCTTAAGAGAACAGGATTCTTCAGTCGTTGCCCAGATGACCTGTTGGCTCTGCTTCTCAGTCCCTTTTGGAATAAGCTGCAGCAGCTAAAGAAATTACTACTCTAGAAATTATTGAAAATACAACCCACCCACTCCCTGAAGAATGTGTGGAGCCTGTAACAGAGGCACAAAGGGGTGGTGTGTAAACTTCCCAGCTGCTGCAGTTCACAGCCTTACATATTAATAACAGTTTTGTTTTAAAGGTAATTGAAGTTAATCTACCAGGCTGTGAACAATGGCAAATGAAGGCTTTGATTCACAACCCTACTTGGACTTGGCTGCAGTAGCGGAAGAAGTTACTGCCCCTCTTTGGCAGTTACTCAGTCCCTGCAGCTAAAGCAGTGAAAGATGACCAGCCTATAATCTAATTCCGGTTTTCAGGCTATAATCTAATACTGATTTTCAGCCAGCCATGGAGTGTCATTACCAAATGTCTGTACAATGTGTGACCAAATATTCCAGATAAAAGTGAAAGCTGACAGATGCAAAAAGAGAAAGGGAAGGTACAGAATGGATATATTTTAAAACTAACTTGATGGCACCTTTTGCATAAAAGAGAAAGGAGGGAAATAACAGCCTTACAGCTTGCCACCTCACCTGAATATCAGGCACCAATAGCCAAAGACAAGCAAGTCCCAGAAATGACATCTGATGGATTTCTGACAACAGCTGTATGGCTACAGTAAAGCAGACCCACAAGTCAAAGCCAACAGTGAAGGGGTTATTGGACACTACCTGTAGATTTAGTCAAAATTTTGCCTAAGAAGGTCAAACCTTGCTGTTGTGGAAAAAATTCACACAGGCTTAGCTTTGAAAACAAGCTGGGAAGGGGCAGAAGAAATTACTTTTGTGTTATGCCACTGTCACAAAAATAATG
The DNA here is from genome assembly GCF_949628215.1 of Phalacrocorax aristotelis. Taxonomy (NCBI): domain Eukaryota; kingdom Metazoa; phylum Chordata; class Aves; order Suliformes; family Phalacrocoracidae; genus Phalacrocorax; species Phalacrocorax aristotelis. Next base: position 25,901,745 of record NC_134280.1, read on the forward strand.
AGCATCCATTCCCAGCTCCTAGGATACAGGACAATTCCTGAGCATTACCTTAGGAAACACACTTGTACTTCTGAGGAATGTTCAGGCTGCCTTCATCCACTTGTCTATCTATGCTGTGAATTCCTTGATTGGAGGTTGTATCTTACTACTACTTTCATTACTATTATGTAGTCTCAATCCCGACTGGGGCTTCTCAGTCTTAACATAATAAGAACACTAGACTAATGCACTGCTTTGCATACTAAAGAGTAAAGCTTACTGTGAGTTTTTAATAGGATTTAAAACTTATATGTGGGAAGTACCATCAGAATGTACTGAATCAAAATGATTGTGTTTTAAAGCAAGTTAAATGAGAAATGGGGCAGAGGGGAGGGTGCTACTTCTAACCACTACATTCTGTCGATTACATCAACTTGAGTTTTATCACTGTTCCCTGTTTTGTTTCTTTTGCACATTAAGGCATAGATCATACCAAAACCTTTATGAAATGACACCCTGATGCTGCATCAGGCTTTTCTTGCAAACAAAGTGACTTTCATACAAACTCCCTTTCAACTTCAAAAGTAAAACATTTTTGTAGTTATTAATGGTCCATTCTTGTGACTATCCATGAGTGAAGGGCATTTGTCTCACTCACATCTTTAATAGCAAATAATTAATGAGGTGTTGGAAATTAACAACAATTAACAATGCCTGGGAACAACAGCAGAAGGTGTTTGATCCTCTCTAGATGAAGTTGAGGGAATTTGTTTCTCAGGCAAGGGCTTGTGTCTGCAAGGAGGGAGAGATGGAGGGGGATTTCTAATGCGATCCTCCTTCTGAATTACCTTGTTGAAAGTCATTGAAGTGACTTGTCAAGTTGAAAAGAGAACAAGAAGGCCTGTGTCTCTGCAATACAGGTACACCAATTCTAACTTCCACAGGGACTTTGCACCTTAAGTTCAGAGCCTTCAAGAAAAATCAGAGCTTTCTAAGAGGGATCATAATTCAGAACTATATTGCTTTGAAAACCAAGACTTTCTGCAGTAACCTAGCCATTTCTGTAGTAAACACAACTTTCTGGGCTTTCATATGTGATTATTCCTGGTGACATCATGGTTGCAGAATGTTTGGAAGTGTTCATAAAGGATAGATATGCTCATGGAAGATGTTGAGCCACAGCTCAGGGAATACAGCAAGAATATTCTGGGATTATTCACTGCATGCTTGATTTGTCCTGTTGGTCTTTCCCAGGCATAGACAAGATACTGGGCAAAACAGACCCTTGATCTAATGTAGTACAGTCCTTTTCCTCTTATGTTATATGCAAATAATTCACACTAATAGTGCAAAGTGGTCACAGAAATGTGCAAGATAGTCAAAGGCACACATAGGAAGAAGAACAGGACTGTTCCCCTCTAAGTGATACATTTTCCCTGCTCCACAGAAATGAAAAGCTGATGAAGAAATTCAGCTCTGCTTTTTCCCAGCTGCCCATGCTCCACTCAGTGCAGCATACAGGAACAAGGGAACTTTAAGATACATGGTCAAGTCCCCACTCCAACTCCTCATCATGATCTTGCAGAAAAATCTACTATAATTGACCTGAAGAACATAACTGTGTCAGTTTATTCTCTCTGTTAATTTGAACAAGCAGCTGTGGAAACAGCTAGCAACAGCTGACCTTGTCCTTTACTGGAGAGCAATGGATGTAGAGAAATTTGTCAGGAGCCTGCTCAAAACAAGCAAAATTTCTTCAGCCATCTAGCTTGGAATCCCTCATTTTTAACTTGTGGGATGTAATTTAAAGTGTTGTCCAATACCCAAGAGCATATCTAACAGCACACAGCAAAAAAACAGATCGAGGAAAAATACTTTCTCTTGAATAAATGTAAGGGAGGCAATAACATTCTAATCTTTTTAATTTAAATATGAAATTGGGAGTGTCACATTTCCAAGAATGAAATTATACAGTAGAACTGAATGATAATGGTACATCACACTCCTCCCCTCTCCTTGGCCCAGGTGAACAGAAAATATTCGGATAAATAATGTTCTAGATGTAAACCATCAATTTTCTCCTAGCATGAGTGCAGTCAATCATCCCAATTTACAAAAGAATTATCAGTGTTTTGTCCCTGAATTTCCACACCCTCAGAATATGGTGTTACATTTGGCAGTTCTATACAAAATGGGGAGTTTTCAAAAGCATGAGGAAAAATAATATCTTTTTTTGCAAACGTTTAAGGTTAGAGGTTTAAGAGACTGACTCCAGAAGTAATTCTTCTATTCTCCCTCTGTTCATTAATGATGCAAAGACTACAGATGATAACCTGCTAATTCCATATGCAGGAAATTTAATAGAATGCCCATCAATTGCTTTTGGCCTTTGGATTCACACTGTGGAGGTGATTTCTTGTGCCTCCATGTGGATCTCATGATCAGTAGAAGAGAACGTATACGTATCACTTCAAAGTGTTATTCTCACAACTTTGTATTTCAATCAGGCACTACCAGGTAATATAATTTATTACCTATATTACTTGGATTTGTGATGGGAATACCTTAAAGAACTGTAACAATGCAAATACTGGGGCATCATAAAAAGATATGCATAGAATGCATATCCTGAAATACATTCAATGATATTTTTAAAAAATGAGTTTGTTTGGTGCAAGAAAAGAGTAGCACAAACCCAAGCAAAGTACAGTGGATGTTACTCCATTCTTTTTTCCAGAGCCACATAATGGGAAAAAACCAAAATCAAGAAGAGTGTACGGAATATAAAATTCAGAGAACAGGTCTGCAACCATAGAGTCCCAGACACCTTGTCTGTAATGAATAAGATGGGGAAAGACTGGAGAATGTTTACAGAGATAAAGCAGATGCCTGAAACTTCAGAGGCTTCCATGTAAGGTTAAGCCTCCACTTCTCAGGTCAACTGCTGTGGACAAATTTGTCATTCAGTGCATTGTGACTAAGTGATGGGAGCTCTATTTCATTTATATCTACAAGCAAGGGTCAAACACTATAGGATCAAACTGAGAGCAGACAGTTTCATCTGAGCAAACCAGGTAGAGAAGGAATGCACTTCGACTGTTTTTAACATCCCATTGGCTTTATCTGCAGTTCTAGGCATGACAGCATGCATGGTATTTACGGCTTAAAAGAATTTCCGTCTGTAAGTTTATCGCCTTGTAAAAATCAGTGAGAAAATGACTTAAATATACCAAACCCAGCTTACAACAGGGCAGATAGATTTTATTCTCACTTTGTACACCAGAAAACCTATTAGCACGTTGCTATTTAAAGGTTTAATTATTAGAGCTCCATTGTGTTTCTGAACAGCCATACTGCTTCAGCTCAGCAGGTCCAACCAGTGTTTTACTCTGCCTCCAAGGTCGTAAGCAGAAGACTGCAGAAGAATAAGAGGGCAAATATACTTCCCGCTTGTATTCTCCAGCCTCCTCCTATTTTCAGCCTGGGGACATTCTGAAGCAGAGGTGGTTCTTACACATTTACTGACCAAAAATTAATGCCTCTCCCATGAACCTCTCCACCCCCTTTTTTTGCCACTGTAAACTGTAAGTATCTACAAGATGCTCCAGCAAAAATTTCCAAAGATCTGATATCCACAGCATAAGGGACCCCCGTTCTTTCATTTATATTACAGCCTATGATTAGTAATCTATTATTTTAATAATCTTATCATAGATTTCTTAGTTGTTTCATACAAAGCCTGGGTGTGCAGTCCTCCTTTAAGCAGCATTTTCACTGAATCCAAGTACTGCAGGTTTGGGAGCTGAGTTGTTAACCCTGAATATACCACTAAACCAGTGTACTTCTCTGAGAGATTTTTGTGCAGAAGATCAGGTGTATAAAACTGTTAGTGTAAGCTGTATATTATTGAGAAGTATAGAACAGTCAGAAACAGCTGGCACTACAGGCTTAGCTTTGTCATCAACTGATGAGCCTTTATTCAAAGCTAGGTGCATTGCTAGGTTTTAAATAGAAGGCAAAAAAACACAGCACAAATCCACATATACAGCAGAAAAGACCATCTGTAAGGAGAGTACATTAATTTAGACATACCAATACTGTGATGCTCTGGATGTAAATGCAAAGATTATGAATATAGACCTTAAATTTATAGACTTTCTTCCTCCTGTCCATGGGCGCCCAAAGCATCTATTTCCAGAGCATCCATCCACAGCAACATCTTCCAGAACCACTAGAGAGTATCATATTTCAGCGTACCATATGGTCTTAAAATATTAGTGGTGGGCAGGCCTTGGGCATAGATGCTTCACAGGAAAGGTTCCAGCACTACTTGCACAGTGAGATCATACAGGTAGCAGGGTGTTCTTTAAGTGTCAAAATTAGCTATAAATTACAAGATAAGTCAAAAATTATTTGGACATTAAACTGCCAAAAGGACAGAAAAAAAATACCTTCCCATCCTAGGCATAAAGAGTGGAAATGAGGGAAGTCAGCAAGTCATTGCAAAAATACAAATGATAGCACAGCACTAGGCACAGTCATAATGATGAATTTATGAGCCATTATTAATTACTTTGTAAAGTCACTAACAGAGGATGAGTCAAACAGTAATAAAATAATAGGTCTAGGAGTCTGCTTTTTAAGGTGATTAAAGTTAGTAACCTAAGCCTACATCAAGTGCCTAAGTGGTCTTATTTTCAGATCCCCATTTTGGATACTAAAAATGACACAGCTTGCCATAAGATCTTATTTTAAGAAGAATCACATTCTCAGATATGTATCTGGCAAGTGGAGTAGATGATGACTATGCATCTTCTACCTTCTTCAAGAGATTCAGCAACACTTTAACCCTCCAGCTGGATACTAATCAGGACTAGCCAAAGAAGGACACTAATACAGCTTGGGCCTCCATCCTGCACATTGTGTGACTTACTGCAGGTGTAAATATCTGGCAGGGAAAACAAAATTTAAACCAAGCAAAAAAGAAAACCTGCTAGGAACTATATTGAAACATGACCAAAAAATCAAAAGCACTAGGCGTGCTACTGAGGATTCTGATACATACGACAGCGATCTGCTCTTCATACAGCTCCTCAGGGATGGCTTTCCAGCATCTTTGGCTTCTATTAAAGTGGGTTTTCTCTTTCCAAACTAACCAACATGTATTTCTCTCAACCAATTTAATTAAATTTTACAGGGGAAACGAAGTCATCTGAGTACTGAAAAAATCTTGCTCTATTAACTCTGGATATTTTCTCACTTAGGAGGAGTGTATGCCATTAAATCCAGCAACATGTAAATAAGTTCTCACAAATACATTTGTTTAGTTTTTGCATGATGTCAGAAAATAATATACCACATTTAATTCACTGGAATATCTAGAGATTGTAGTAAAGAAAATAATGCAGTATTCTTAATTTGAGTTCACAATTTTTAATTTAGGGATTCTGTACATTTTCTGCAACTCAATGGATACCTAAATTTCCCTTTAAAAATTCTACATTTAATCCTCAGTCTGCGTTTCTACCTTCTTTATGTCCACTGCTCCCACATTATGCACTCTGACCTTGTTTCCAGCATCCCACGTATTACCAAGAATTCTTTGGCCAAGAGGATAGTATAGTACTATCACATTCACTGTACAAGTGTCCCATTTACAGCCATAACTTGCAGATCCTTGTTAACTAAGCTGTTGAATTTGCACCTACGTTGTTTGTATGTAAACAGCCTTTGTTCGTTCACCAACTTAGATGACTAGAGGACTCTCCATAACTGTACTTTAAACACAAGAGCTTCACCATCCTATTTGAGCTCCAGCAATACCTTGGGAAAGCTGCATGCCCTGAAATCACATCACCCGTAGCTGCTTCACTGTTAGTGGTCTGGGCAGATTTACAAGGGAGAAAGGATGAACTTAGAAGGGCTTTAGCTCACTCTTTAGTGCACCATGCAGTGGCATGGTCTTCCTTTTCCCCATTTCAATTGGAACTGTGTTCCAATCAAAAGACATCCTTTCCTTTCTAGGAAATGGAACAAGTAAATGAACAAGTAAATTCAAAACATGTTCATTCACTTTCTTCATTAACTATTTAGTGAAATGTTATCCAAGTTTTGTTTATTGCTTTATGGCCTACTGACAGCTACATAGGATCCCCAGTTAAATGTATGCTTGCATAAGTTCCTCCAGGTAAAATACACTACAGAAAGCAGGTAAATGTAGCATGATATGCTGGGTACCATACTGGAAATGGTACAAAGCCATCTGTTTGTAAAATCTTCTTCCATCTGATAGTATTGATGATGTCATTCACAATAAAAAAGAAATGAGAGGATTGTCAACAAAGCCATAAAATGAAATTATAGTCCCCTAATGTGAAGCAGAATCTAACTGCACCCATTCCTTGCTTGTCCCCCTCACTGCAGCTGTTTGCTTACCTTCACTTGCAGATGTTTCAGATTGTCTTGTCTCCTCCAAGGCCTCTCCTATTCCTACCCACCCTGCACCACCCCTTTCCATTCCAGACTCTTATTTTAAGAATTCTGAAGCTGTTGCATACTCTTTACACAAAGGGAATGTATTGTCAAAGGTCAAAGCTGATCATGGCACAAAACCTAGTTTGCATGAGCCAGACTTCAGGATAGAAGTACTACCTCACACTGAGGTCTTACAGCTACTTGACTACAGGGACAGTGTAATGCCAGGCCTTGAGGACCAAGGCACCCTTATTGCAACCTTCTTTCTCCTCATCAAGCCCAGTGCTGTCACAGATCAGAACATTTATTCAGGGATATACAGGACAGAAGCTCCAAATACATACACTTATGTAAACATGGACAGAGTCAGTCAATGATTCATGCATAACTCCACATGATTGTCAGAAAAGGTCCATGAGTTCAATCAGAAGGGTAGAACAGGACTCTTCTGTTTTTTTCTCCACAGAGATATACTATCTGATGAAAGGTTTACAGTAAATTGAATCTCGTCTTTGGCATAATATTTAAACCACCAACAATATGTCTCTGGGTTTCCTACTATAAACGCTTTTCTTTTTACTATTAGTTGGAAGATTCAGAAGGAAACAGAGGAGTGACAAGAAATTCATGGGGGAAAAGGGAGGGGTTTTTTATATTTATGGGGAAAACTTACAGTAGCTTGCAAATTACAACACAGATATTTATTCCCCAAAGGCACATTGGTCAAAAAGGAAGGTGAACCACCACCTTGCATTGATTTAAGCCCTTTGGTATATCACCTTCCCAACTGTTCCGTTTGACAGGAGAGTTCTCAGCAATAGCTTGCTTTCTGAATGTAACCTTTTATTATAAATATTGTCTGAATCTTCCAAGAGGAGCATGTTTTACTACCATTTTGTATCAGAATAGAACGGGACAGGTTTGTAAAATGTACAGTTTTGACATCATAACTTAAAATTTTACTACACAAATATAAAAACAATCACTAGCTCAATGGGTCTGACAGTTTTATCCTCAAATTTAAGTTCCAAAAGCATGTAAATTGAAGCCAAAATTGCTGTTGAAATTTTATTACTGAAAAGGTCAACCCAAAATGATCAAACCAAAAATCCATAGTAATGGGAACCAGATACATAAAATTAAATCGATGGTCAAATTTTGAGCTAGATTTGGTCCCCAATTCATATTGATATCATTATAGTTTATCCAAATTTACACTGAAATCTGGTGACAAAATAGGCCAGATAGAACTGTAATGTGGCAAGGCACTTAAACACCATGTACATTTTTATAGTCCCCTGCTTCTTGATCAGGAAATACTGTATGCATTATTAAAGATTTGAGTAAATACCAGGCTTAGGAGATCCTAGCAGTGCGTTCAGAAGTACACTGTGTTCTCACACTAAGGCCATTCTTACCACTACTACTGATCTCTTCCTGTGTTAAGCAAGGGATCATAACAGCAAAAAATACCTGTGCTCTAAAATATATTGTGGACACACCACAAGATTAATATTTAAACTCCTAGTCATGATTCCTGTACTGGATCAGAAAAAAATTTTCACAACAGTTAGTAGCATCTTATTTATGGTGGGCTAAACACTAGACAGGGGCTTGTATTCTAAGTGAGTCTGAGCAAAGTTAATTGACTTAACCCTTTAAAAGGAGTTGACAATAAGGGATCTGTGTGCCACGACCCTCATAGCATCTATGCTGGGGGTGCTAAAGAATTCTGAATTATCTTGAATATTCTAAGCAACACAGAGGATGTTCTCAAGGGAGGGAGAATGAAGTACATTAATTCTCCATGAATGGGAGTTCTCCATGACTAAGGAAATGATCAGACAACAAACAGAAACAGACAGCATCCTTGCACCTATCAATCAGTAATCACCAACTCAATGTCACCTACCTGCCTCCCATTACCTACAAGTAAAACTACTTACTGCAACTGCAATGTAGTCTTCCTTCCAAGTTACTTCCATTGCATCCTGCATTATGCAACATGATTTGATATATATCACAGAAAAGCAGGTGAGTAGGGGATCAGTCTACACTGGAAAAGGTAGCTGGCGGAAATGGCATTTTCCCATTCTCTCTTTTTTAAATGGAAAAAGAAGGAAGATAGACAAGTTAGGTGTCTCTCTTCAGTGTAATTTAAAATACTTTCTTATCACTAATATCAGTTACAAATGTTTATTCTAATTTATGAACACCTGCTTGACATCAACAGAACTGACACACCCCTCCAATTACTTCTTATATGATGGCATATTTATTTCACTCTGATGAGATGAGGCTTTTCTAATTTCCTGTATAACCACCCCCAGCTCTCTGTATACCTCCCATTAAATTGTGAGCAGGCTTCACACATATTTTTAGATGTTTGAAAACAGCAGGAAGAGCTTTTTGATGTTTCAGAACATGTTCGGTCCCAGTGTCTCAATATTGTTTGCTTGCTAACTCCTCAAGCTTATGTCATCCATATGAATGGACTTCTGGCTTTTGAGAAAGTTTACCATATCATTAACATCTGCCTAAACTGCTGCAGTCAGAGGTCTTTCCTTCTAATGTCAGAGCCACTTTGTAAAGAAAGTTGCAGGATTCCTCCATGTCTTAGAATTTATTGAGAAGTCAGTGTCTTATTTTCTAAGATTAGTCTGTAACAATGTCAAGTGTGAAATTTAAATTAATGAGTGCTTCACTTACTGAAATGACTTCAGCACTTCTGCTACTTTCATTGATTTCTATTTACTTCAGCAACCACAAATATGAAGAACACATTTCTAGATGTGACTAAACAGACTAATAATATGCTAGTATACATGCACTTAGTGATAGAACATTACATTTAAATCTAAGCTTATTTTGAAAAATTAACATAATAGGAGAAATATATTATTTATAAAGCACTGTTCATTTCCTGCATTTCAGACAGTGTCACCTTTATTTTCTTCCCTCTCTCTCCACACTAATGATTGGCCTACACTACTGAAACGCAGCAGTAGATATGGTATCAACATTACCCCTCCATAGAATCAATTTAAATTTGAACTAATATATTCATCATCCAGTAAATACCACCTCAGCAGCAGATAGTGCTGTAGCTAACCTTCAGGGTATTTTAGCCTCCTGACAGAGGCCAGTTTAAAAGAAGAAGCCGTATTTGATTCATAAGAAGTAGAGACACGTGAAAACCTTTCCTTCCCCTCTGTCCTTCCCCACAGATCAAACAGCCATTGATTTTATTTGTTAAAAGTCTTAAGCCACTTGCATTTCTTGCTACTATCTAACAGAGTGTTAATCAGTGGAAAAAGCTAACGGGATACTTGCTCAGAAAAGACAGCCAAGGCCATGATTCTCTGCTCATAGGTTGGTTTGGGGCTTTTTTAAAGACAAAAAAAAGATAAGAAAAGGTAAGTGGAAAAGAGAAAACAAGTCTCCCCAAAGGCTGCTCAGTGTGTTTACAATGCAGCAGGCGGCTCAGAGACAGCACTGTGCCTGCTGGAACTCTGCACAACCTCCACGACATGGGGTTACCCTTGCCCTTCTCAGAAACATGTGTTTTCATATAGCACAGCCAAATCCACAGCTATTAAAACTACATTCTCATGTCAAACAAACAAAAAAAAAGTAACTAAGGATGGAATCTGGCCTTCAAACAACAGAATAATCACCAAAGCAAATCACCACTCTGTGAAATGGATGTTATATGCAAACATGGATTTAAAAACCAAAAAAGATTAATACAGTAAGAGAATATGGAGGGGTTGAATTTTCTTACTTTTTTTTTTTTAAAGCCAGATTCTGCAGGCCCTTAAATTTCCCTAAGCAGCTGTAGCTACACAGACCCTTGCAATATCAGTTATTCAGTCTCTCAAAACATTTATCTGCTAATACAGAAACTCAGATAATGACCAGTGTAGCTGTGACTGTAAACTTGAAGCCGCTTGCTCCTGCAGAATTGCATGTGCAACTCCTGCAGGCATCACTGGAAGATGAACAGTGCAGCATCATGTATAGTCTAGAAGCTTCAACATGGTTGTCTGTTGATGCAGGAAATTTATGAATTCTTTCATTTATGGCACTTCAGGACATGGTTTAGGAGGCATGGTGGTGTTGGGTTGATGGTTGGACTTGATGATTTGAGAGGCCTTTTCCATCCTTAATGATTCAATGATTCTATGATTTTAAGTTTGAAGATTAACTGATCTCTCTTCTTTCGTTTCCATTTTGCAGCAAAACCTGTTTCCCCTGAAGACACCAGCTGGGGAGTCTGTTATAGACCACCCAACCAAGATGAAGGAGTAGATGAAGTGTTCTACAAGCAGCTGGTGGAATTATCACAACTGGTTGCCCTTGTTCTAGCGGGAGACTTCAATTTACCACATGTCTGCTAGAAATACAGCACAGCAGAGAAGAAACAATCTAGGAGGTTCCTGGAGTGTGTGGAAGATAACTTCCTGACGCAGCTGGTAAGTGGGCCTACCAGGGGAGGTGCCTTGCTTGACCTGCTGTTCACAGAGAAGGACTGGTGGGAAACGCGGTGGTCGGAGACCATCTTGGGCTTAGCGACCATGATATGATTTGAGTTCTCAATTCCTGGTGAAGTCAGGAGGGGTTCAGCAGAACCACTACCATGGATTTCCGGAGGGCAGACTGGCCTGTTCAGGGCACTGGTTGGGAGAGTCCCCTGGGAGGAAATCCTGAAGAGCAAAGGGGTCCAGGAAGGCTGGGCACTCTTCAAGAAGGAAGTCTTAAAGGCACAGGAGCAGGCTGTCCCCAAAAGCTGCAAGACAAACCAGTGGGGGAGACAACCAGCCTGGCTGAACAGGGAGCTTTTGCTGGGACTCAGAAGAGTTTACTGCTTTTGGAAGAAGGGGCAGGCAACTCAAGAAGAGTACAGAGATCTCGTTAGGTCACGCAGAAAGAAAACTAGAAGGGCAAAAGCCCAGCTAGAACTCAATCTGGCCACTGTTGTAAGGGATAACAAAAAATGTTTTTACAAATACATTAACAACAAAAACAGAACCAAAGAGAATCTCCATCCTCTATTGGACACAGAGGGGAATGTTGCCACTGAGGATGAGGAAAAGGCTGAGGTACTAAATGCCTTCTTTGCCTCAGTCTTTAACCGTCAGACCAGTTATCTCCAGGGTACTCAGCCCCCTGAGCTGGAAGGCAGGGATGGGGAGCAGAATCCACAGTCCAGATCCATAACCCAGGAGGAAGCAGTTTATGGCCTGCTGAGCCACCTGGACACTCATAAGTCAATGGGGCTAGATGGGATCCACCTGAGAGTACTGAGGAGCTCACCAAGTCACTCTCTATCATTTACCAGCAGTCCTGGTTAACAGGGGACATCCCAGACACCTGGAGGCTTGCAGATGTGACGCTTATCTCCAAGAAGGGCCAGAAAGAGGATCTGGGGAACTACAGGCAAGTCAGCCTGACCTCAGTACCGGGGATGATTATGGAGCAGTTTATCTTGAGTGCACTCACCAGGCAAGTGCAGGACAACCAGGGCATCAGGCCCAGCCAGCATGGCTTCATGAAAGCCAGGTTCTGCCTAACCAACCTGATCTCCTTCTATGACCAGGTGACCTGCCTAGTGGATGAGGGAAAGGCTGTGGCTGTTGTCTACCTGGACTTTAGCAAAGCCTTTGACACTGTCTCCCACAGCATCCTCCTAGACGAGCTGGTGGCTCATGGCTTACACAGGTGTACTCTTCACTGGGTAAAAACCAGGCTGGACAGCCGAGCCCAGAGAGTTGTGTTGAATGGAGCTAAATCCAGTTGGCAGCTGGTCACGAGCAGGGTTCCCCAGGGGTCAGTGTTGGGGCCAGTCTTGTTTAATATCTTTATCGATGACATGGACCAGGGGATCAAGTTCACGCTCAGTAAATTTGCAGATGACACCAAATTGGGTGGGAGTGTTGATCTGCTCGAGGGTAGGAAGGCTCTGCAGAGGGATCTGGACAGGCTGGATCAAGGGCCCAAGGTCAGTTGTGTGAGGTTTAACAAGGCCAAGTGCTAGGTCCTGCACTTGGGTCACAACAACCCCATGCAACACTCCAGGCTTGGGGAAGAGCGGATGGAAAGCTGCCCGGTGGCAAAGGACCTGGGAGTGCTGGTTGACAGCCGGCTGAACATAAGCCAGCAGTGTGCCAGGGGCAAAATTGAGCCTAAAACTGTTGTGCAGGAGTGCTCTACAGGTAGTGCTACAGCTGTACTGGGAGGAACCAGTAGTTCTTGGAAAAGAGCTCTCTTGTGAGGAATTGTGTGAGCCAACCTGGCACAACGAAAACACAGCTGAAACAGAAACCAAGGGTCTTTGACATCTCAGAACATCTTACTGCTGGTTTTAAGGAACTGACCTGTAAATTCAATCCATCAGCATCCCAGTGACTCAAGAACAGTCTTCCCTAGATCCTTCTTTTGCTTTCTGACTCTGTCATAGTCATAACACTAAACACGTAAGAGTTTTGGGAGCACTAACACAGATATCACTGAAGTATAGACACTTGGCATTTTCCACCTTGCACCATCAAACGTAAGAACCTGCAATTCATAGAAATACAGAGAGTATATACTGCAGCTGCCCAAAGTTTAAAGGACCAATTTGGTACTAAAATGGTATCAGTCCACCATTATTTTTACCTCTTTCACTGTGCTACTTATTTGAAAATATATACATTGATTGCTGTCATTAAATAATTGTTTTGCCCCACACAATGCAGTGTTTTGCATATTTGCTGATGTTTCCCCAAAAGCACTGGGGGAATGAATCATTACTGAAACAATTTACTTTCAGTTAGTGCATGAATGCCTTCCCATGATGCTTTGATGCTTTGTTTGTCCTCCTATAAAAATTATTTATGACCCAAGTGTGATCTTTTAAATCAGAATACTTATTTGGAAATCAAAGCTCCAGCATGTTAATGCAAGTAGAAGCCCTGACTAATTTTTCAAAGCCACGTTGAATATTCAAAAGCTAGAACTGAAGGAAAGGAGTTAACATTAATTAATATTTGAAGCAGTAAAATAAAAGCAACAGTGAAGCTAATTTTGCAGGACAATTAATCATGAGTCTTGCTAATTACACATGGGATTTTGCAAATGATTTTTTTTCTCAGGTAGCGGAGTAAAAATGATAATCCACTACCCATCAAAATCATTGGCTCCTCACCAATGTCCCCAGCAAGAGCAATTAGTGGGAACAGCAGAGCCCTAGTAATTGCATGTCAAGAGAGGAGAACGTTAGAATTTTAATTGCTCCAAATAAAGACCACTTGCTCATACATACACCTGACTGTCCAAAACTACTCTGCAAGCCGGAGCAAGTATGTAACCACTTCCAGGTGGCGGCACAGAAATAACTCTGTGGGAGAAGCACTAAGCAACACATCTTAGCAGTTTCTGGAAGAAAATATCAATATGCACTTATATTCTGAACTGCAGTGTCATCACTTGACTATAAGAACTGGGAAAAAAATATATCACCCACTTGGGAAAAATGCGCATATTCTTTATATTTGCCAAATATTTATTGCTGACATTTTTTGAAGAACTTTAACTATCTTCAGGGTGCCAAGGGCTTCAAATTTACTGAATTTTAGGATCACCGATAAAATGTTTTTAACAAGACATCTCAAGAGGGCATAAAATAAAAAATTACCATATTCATGAGAGCAAGCCTGTAAGATTGCAATGCTATAAACTGGATGTCTGTAATTTGCTTGTGGCTTTCTTAATTTAAAAAAAAAAAAGAAAAAAACAAAAAACAACCAACCCAGACAACTAGCAATTAGAGACTCCAGTTCCATTTTTGCACTTGATCCCAATCACTGACATGGTGCCGTTACTTTTTTGTTTAATATACCTACACATGGATGCACACAATTGCAAATAATCAATAATATTTAAGTACATGTCCAAGATCTAAATGATGATGGATATATTTAAATATTGCTTTCCAGGAAATTATTACTTTACTGGTCATGTAGTAACTTAAAAAAATGTATAGGTTAAAAGAAATCTCTGCTTTTTCTCCATTTCTTTTTAAGGTGTTTACCATTTATGCTCATTTTAAAACCAAATGACTGAGTTGCCTTCCAAGTACTACTAGCTTCTACTGTCTTTTGCTCTCTCCTTCCATTTCTATGTATATGACATTGAGGTGCTAAACCATCTACTTTCTGCTTTTAGCTTTGTTAAGTATTAAACCAAGAGTAGTAGCCTTAACTTGACTAAATATATTCTTTGCATGTTCAAAATCACTGTTCACTGTTTATTACACTATGACTGCTTGAGAGAAAAAAAGCAGGTCATGTAGAGTGCTGCTTCCTTTCCTGAATTACCAGCAGATCACAGGTGTTTATCAGACTCCCAGAGGTGATTCAGGTAATAAACACCAGGATGGCAGTTTAAATGGCTAGAAGCTTTTCCATCAAATACAGTCCTTGCAGTCCTATCGTTTTGCATATATTGCTCACAAATGGCAAATTATTTACGCAGCCTCCTTAAGTGGTTCCTTATGGTTTTTACTTTATTTTTCCAAAGCAGGAACCTTTTGAAGATATGTGTTCTCATGACAAGGCAAACTATCATTCCATCTGTAAGTCTGACTCATCTCTTAAAGCTCACTGTAGATATATAATGCCAGTGACCTTGTTTTGCCCTTCTGTTTAGCTCAAATGTCTTTTCTAAGAAAGCACAAGTGTCATAGCAGAAGTCACTATTCTGCGCTTGTACAAGGAAACCAAGAATAAACTGCGTTGACTAGAAACTGGCTTTTAATCAGCAAAAGCTTTTTCAAAGCTTTTCTTGTGAAAATAAAATGACAATAGGCATTGGCTAACGATTGCTACTTTGAACGCAGGTTTTAGAAGGATTTGCTGTAAATTATAATAGGATGAGCTTTTGGAAAGAAAATGTTTAAATGGAGTTTATTTTTGTATAAGCTGAGCAAGTTCAGAGATGAACTTCTGTAAGTTTATGCTACTACAGAAAGTTACTGACTGAGACATACCTCTAGCAATTGCCCATTACCTATTAATAACTGGAGTTTGTTTCATGTAATGCCACGGTTGTCACATAAGCCAACTTACTACTAGGCAGATCACCTGCTTCTTCCCTTCTTGACAAACAGCTTTGCAATAATCATGTAGAAATTCCTTATATGTAAAGTAGATTTCAGGAAAGGATTTATGGTTGTTCAACATAATTTAGCACCAGGAAAGAAAAAGGAAAAGCCAGAACAATATGAAGTTTCTAAGAATCACCAGATCATAATTACTGCACCAGTGGTATAATTTCTGTGGATCTCTTAAAATTTTATCAGTTACGTCCTCAGCTTGTGAGATAACACTGATTTCCATAGAACTGAAGGTGTTGGGAAACTCTCAGAATCTCCAAGATTAGTTTCTGCTATTTTTCTACAGTTTGCAGATTACCTCAAGCCATAGACTAAAGATTATGGCTGTGTCATACATACAGGGTAAGTAACAGAGTATCGCCAGCTTTTATCATGGTGGGTAAGAGTAAAAAGAAAGCAAGTATTACTATTTCTACTTTTTTACAGTATAAAAATTAGCCACACAGAAATTAAGCAACTTGCCCAAGAACACACAGTAAATCTATAGCAGAACCAAAACCTGAACTGAAGTCTACCAAGCACTAAAATCCTACTAACCAAACAACTCACCCTTCTTTTGTGACTGACTCTCACAAATAAACAGACTATTTTATAATCAGTATTTTTACAGCTTAATGAAAACTTACTCAGAAGATAATATTAGATATAATGAGGAATACCAAGTATTGTGCTATTCAGTATGAAATTCAGATTGAACTCCACTCCTTTCCTGTTTACTAGAGGCCTAGGATGTAAGTTCTCTAGCACCGGCCATATTTTCATCCCATTTCAGACTGTCACTGCAGTAAATCTGATCTTAGCTCACAGGCTGTGAAAAACTTTATAGGACCCTCACCAATGTATGTGAACAAAACGGAGGACAGCAGAAAATGCCAGTAGGTTGAAAGCAGATAAGAAAGGTTTTCTGTGACTTCAGTTTCAGAATTCCAGACACTTCAGAGGACAATAATTTTCAGAAAAAGGCAAAGTGGTTTTATATGCCAGCTCTGTTTTAAAGGAAGAGAAACAATTTAAAAATGAACTCATATCACAGGAATGTCCCACATGCATTAAACAAGAAGGATTCCAAAAGATTGGCCTGCCCAGGGAACTTGTCTTTTTCTAATTATTTTGAAAGAAAAACAAGAAGAATTCATTTTGCTTCAATAAGTCATGACCTAATCAAAGCCAATCAAGAAATAGGTTAAGAAGTGAAGCATATTATTAAACCAAAAAAGTGGGTTGGATTGTTGAAATGAAAAATAAAGAAACAAAAACTCTGCAAGTCAAAAGTTCAACCCTCATGTAATCTCATGACTTCAAGATACTGATATTACAAAGTCTTACTACAAGTTTTGCTCTATTCCATCAACCTTTCACCTTTGATAAAAACATAATATCCCAAAACACCTTAAGCACAGCAACTTAAACAACTGGTACTGCATATGGTATGCAAATTGCATGGGTTAAATAATATACATTCGGTGCAGCTGGTTTTTATCTGGCGAACAGGTGCTAGATTTTGGATTTGCTGACTAGCTACAACTTTAATGACTTTTCAGTGAAAGGTGAAATGAGGACCTGGGGAGTCTTCCGTTCATGCTTGTCTAGGTATTTTGGTTTTGTTTGTTTGCTAAAAAGTTTCAAACAAACAAAATGTATGAGTATATCACAATACCCTTCCACAGAATATCTTACTCTGAGTAGCAAACTGGCAGTTAATAAGCCAGAAACTAAAATACTTAGATACTAGAGAAAAATATAGCAGGTGATGTGGCAGAAGACATTTTAAACACTTCAAACTGAAGTATCAAGTGCTGCATATCAGAGAAGGTACTTTAGATTTCTAGCTAAAAGCCTGGCCCCACATATTCAAATACATAAGAAGATAGCTAGGCATTAAAGACATGAGGTTCTCTCTCTCTCGGGTTTGGAGGAACAATGTGGTGTAGTTCCTGCATCTGCCCACAGGTTTCTCTGGTTCTAATAGCTCTACCCCATAAACTCTCCAGCATGTTTGGAGACATATTTTTTAAGCACTTCAGGGTGGGAGGGTTTGAGGTCTTTTTGCCTGCAGAACACAATGGTTACACAGACTCATGGTGGTGGAGCACTAACACTTCCTCCCTCCCTACAAGTAAGATAACTGGATCTGCTGTTAAGCTACAAACTGTGGGTTTTTTTAATATTTTGACCCACAAAACATAAATATGAAAACTGGGGCACAATTAAAGGTACATTAATATAAACAAAAGATTAATATTTGGTTTGACTGCCCACCACTGAGGCACAATCTAAAATAAGACACTGTCAGTAAATACAGAGCTTAACTATGACCTTCCTTCTTCAGGGGATGCAGAGTGTGGAAGTGAGTCCTATCAAAACTAACGCCAGAAAGGACTATCAGAGTAGTAATCTAAACTGAATTAAACACCTGAGCAGATATTACAGAGCAGGATCATTAGCTAAATGATTAGACAAAGCTCCTGGGCATCCTACTTACCCTCTCAGTTATAAAGAATGGTAAAAATATTGCTCTACTGAGCACAAAGTAAGAAGACAACATTGTATTTTGGAACAGGAGAAAAGCTCTGACTGGGAAAGAAACTTGCCTAAGGTTAATACAATTGTCCAGTTTCAGGTACTTTACAGTCTCTCTCCAATATATCACTGCACAGTTGCTCAAAATGCTATCGCATAAGCACAGTAATCCTACCTACTCATTAATTATGCCATCAGTCACCTATCCTAAAGACACTGTAGATGAAGAGAAACTGCAAGATGCATTTTCTTTTCCTCAAGGCTCTTTACCTTGGCCCAGTGTCTATTTTAAGTTTCCATACACGTTCCCCCTCTCCTACAGTCTTTGACCTATTTAGCCGGTTATTTGGCATTGTTTCAAAAACAGAAATCTAAAAAATGTACAGTGAGGGAGAGAGAAGAGAGACAGGGAAATAACCCCAAGTGCCAGAATCTACAGGGTGTTGATACAAGAGATCCAGAAGTTCCTTCCCACCAGACAGATCAATGAACAATTATCTATAAAGCATAGGGCTAGGCAGCAGAGTTCAACGCTGCTCAGAATTATTTACTTCTCCTGCAATTTTAAAAACTATTCTCCTTGCCCTTCAGCATGAAATATATATATGGAGGGGCTCTGAGAGCTGAAAATTCATATAGATAAACTGGGAACAAGCTAAAAAAGCAAGCTCCCTGTAACACTAATAAGGTGGGGGGGAAAAACACTCTCCTAGAGCATCTGCATATGACTATAATCAATCTGCTATTCATCACAGCAAATATTGGTACAGAAGTAACCAGCCAGAAGTCCCTTTTCATTAGGGGATAAATACTGCTTGCCTTTTGCAGGAGCATGGAGCAACTGTGTGAAGAGTTTGCAACGTCTGTCTCCATACTGCAAGACGCCCACTCACACAGTCTGGACAACACTGATTTCAACCTCAGCACCTATCCCAGAAAATTTTGTGGCTTAATTGTTCCACCGTGTCCTCATGCTCTGCAAAGCATTACCTCCAGTCTCCAATGCTGTTTCAAAGGCCTTACAGCTGAGACAACACAGGTGGCCATATTAAGGTTGAGGCTTGCACTGTACCAGCAGCAGCTATCTTCAGAGTTGCCACCTTGGCCGGGGATGAGGCACAACCTTCTTTCTATTTAGACACCAACACATGGGTTCATGCTTTCAATAATCTGACCCACATCCATGATTGCTAGATCAGCTACACCCAGATGTCCTGGCAGAGATACAGGTGGAACTAGGATTGGCACCAGATGACAGTTAAATAGCAAAGACAGTCCTACAACAGTGAAGCTAAAGGCTGGGGATGGGGAGGATGATAACTGTAAGCTGCTGCAGGGAAGGAAGATGGCATATGATCCTCTTGAGCAATGAATTCAAGGATATGGGGTCAATCTGAGAGAAGCCTGCTTTCTTTGCCCCCAGCTTCTCGCTGCACACCCAGAGACACGTACAAGTCAAGAACCAGGGAGGGTGTTTCTGGAAGTCGCTGCCTAAGCAAAGAGAAGGGAGATGGACTCAACCCTAGAGGAGACTATACCATGTAGTCTTTGGGCACCAGCTATGCAAAGACGGAAAAGGGGGGAATTGATGCTTGCTCTTACAGGGACAATTTGACATGCGTGCTGTCATGTTTGCTGTATAAGCATGAAGCACTCTTCCCTGAATGGCCTACAACACTGAACTCCTAATGCAAG
Source organism: Phalacrocorax aristotelis (assembly GCF_949628215.1). Lineage (NCBI taxonomy): Eukaryota > Metazoa > Chordata > Aves > Suliformes > Phalacrocoracidae > Phalacrocorax > Phalacrocorax aristotelis. The sequence continues at coordinate 25,921,570 of NC_134280.1, forward strand.
GAATGAAGCAGCACAGGCAAATGCCATCTACCAGACATGCACCTCCTGGCAGGCCCTGCACCATTCCAGTGCTGAACTTGGAAAACAATGAAAGTGTTAGATGGTGTTTTCTCAATGGAATTACGTCAACTGAGACCTGAGACTAGCACAGACCTGGAAATTTCCCACTATCCATTTAGCAGAGAATGAGGGTGCAAATGGCAGGCTTGTGCCTGCTCTGGAAAGGACGCAGGAGGACTTGCAGCAAGCACTGAACACAGCTTCTCTAGAGATCGGACATCAGACAGATTGCTACATCAACAAGAGTCTGTGCCCCCTAAGAACGCTGTCTATGCTGGAAGCATAAGCAGCAGGATAATGAGAAGCTCCAGGTACTCCCATGGAGCTGACTTTGTGATCCTAGTCACCAGCTACAAAGGAAGGCTCTCAGCATGGCGGCATCTGTTCCTACACCTCCTTGCATTGGAAGGCAAAACATGCCCAGAGGCGTTGTGCAATCTAGCCAGCTGGGAGGCTGGAGGAGGTAGGCTCACTCCAGCTGAAGTAATTGGCCTGGCATTGGTGGGATAAGTATGAGACTGAGAGAGGATTAAGTTAGCAGGAAGGCTGGCAAGCACAGCCTACAGGGATCTAAAATATATGTTTTCAAAAAGTGTATTGTGGACACAGCTTATCCAGTTCATGGGCAGACAGACACCCCATAGTCTGGATCCAAGGTCTGAACTTCAAGAGGTGAGAGTCTCAGGCCCCTTTATTTTTGTTTATATTATATTTAAAGACACAACTAGTTCTGCAAGGGCACTGTCAACCTAGTTGTCTGTGCCCAGCTAGAATATGGCCTCTTTTTGTGCTCCTCATCCTTGTCAGGGTAGGGTAGCCAAGGCTCTTTTGACGAGATTTGGGGGAATTCCAGGCGGCCTCAGGAAGTGACCTCTCTTCTAGCTTCCTGTAAAAAAGCTCTGACTCATCTTTATGATTAATCATAAATAGCTTGTTTGGAAAAACTTGGTGGAAGTTGACCTAACTGGACCTAACTAATCACACAAAAAAGCTGGGCCCCGTGTATGAATTCTCTCTGGTATTTTTTCTTCTGTTCATCCAGCAGTCCCTGAGTGTTGTCTAAACTGTGTACTAGCTTTCAGGGTGTTCCCTTTGCCAACGGCCTCTTTCTGTGAGGGAAGCAAGAGCTTTTCTGATGTTTGACAAGTTTTTATACTTGAAAATATATTTTAAAATAATTGTATCGGTAGCAAGTGTCCTCCTTATCGACTCTATTCTTGTAAGATTCTTAGCTTTGCAGTCTCCTCTTGCTCTTTTCCCACACTGAATTGCTGTGTTGCAATCTAGGAGGTGTTCAATTACCTTCCCCAGAATGACATTTGTTTCTGCTCTGGAGCTACTGTCAATTCATCATACAAAAACAAGAAACTAGCCTCTGCATCTGGAAATTAGCAGCCCCCTTCTCATATAGAGAACAAAGTAATCCCTCTAACAGGCTACGGTGATGCAAGGCAGATTGGAGTGACACAAGAGAGTTCAAAGGCATCAGCCTACAACACCTGTGCCATGCACACAGTGTGTTGGAAAGCATTCAGCCTGAGCCTGGTGCCAGAGCCAGTTGCACAAGTATGGCACCTGCTCTGAATGTCTCTGCCAGGATGCTTGACCAGGAGCCAATACCTTTTTCCAAAAGAGGTGTTAACTCATAGGTTCACAGTCTAAACACCTCCCAGAAACAGAGAGTAGATGGAGAAGAAACATGATTTATAAAGTAGATGTACCAAGTGGACCATCTCTCTTAAATCAGGTTTTGCTTGTCTATATAATGTAGAAAGTGTCTGCCAAACTGCTACAGTTCTGTGTGCAAAACTGTTAGAAAGAGAGAGAATTTAGTCTTCATCTGTGTAAAGGTGACTGGAGATAATGGAGCAGGTTGTAATAAATTTCTTTCTTTAATTAATGCCTCTGAATCTCAGAAAGGGGAAGTCTGCTCTGTAATTAGGTATGTGTTAAGCTTTAGTCTACATCAGTCAGGCTTTCCACTGCAAAGCAGCATATCTCATCCTAGGCTCAGAAAGAACAGGGTTTGTTTTGTACAAATATAACTGCATCTAATGAGCATCATTTATTACTGAGCCTGTGATGCAGACCCAACCATGCTCCCTAACACATAACTTTTCTCAAAGCATCAAAAGCTAAATTAGTGTCGTGGCTGTTCTAAAGCTATTCATAGCACCAAAATGTATCGGCAATGCGATATTTTAACCCTGTGAATACATGGCTACCCAGTTTGCCCAGGAATGACTAAATAGATTTGTCCAAGTTGCATCTTGAATTGGTGGAAGGGGTGAAGATGGAAGTAAGTAAATGTACTCAGGAAAAAAGGCCACTGTGGTATCTGTAGACACTGATCACGAAGAACATAGCCCTGCTGAGCAAATGCTTCAACACATCCACAGAGCTTCCTCCATCTTGCTAGAATATTTCTTCCACTGCTTCTTCACTACTGTCGTTACGACAGGCTTGTTCTTTCCACCACTAATGTAAGACTATCATTCTCCTAACTAAAGTCAGTCCCTTTTGAGATAGTTCATATTTAATCCCGTAAGATCAAAACATCTCCAAAATAAACCACAGACAAGGAAAGCTGAATTTAACATAGACCTACTCTAACACAGACCTTCACAAGTCTACTCTCAGAAGTTCTTTTCTAACAGTGGCAGCAGCACAGTGCATTTTTTCCCTGTAACATCCATGGTGCCACTCCAGACACCATCAGATTAAATGATTAAATGACAGGCATGGAACCTATTCTAGCCCCTTTGTTTTGGACTTTTGGAGGTAGTTTTTAAACTACTGTAAAGGGCCAGTCTGATTCTTAACAAAAATCAAACTTAAATCCCGAGAATAAGGCCTACTGCACTGAGCAAATAAGACCTAACTCCACCTTTTGGTAATAAATTGCATATGTAAGTGCTAAGTATAATTTGCTATTAATAATTTATTATTATTTATGTTATTTAATAACAGCATAAGCATGTCCAGGAAAGGAGGCAGCATGTCCCACCACTTTCTTAAGTGAACAAGTTCCTTCCTCTGCGTCAGTATTCCGGCCCAGAGGTGCTTTATGTCAGATGAACTGTCCAGCCCACCTCTACTTTTTACATGTGAAGGAAGCTTCCAGCTAAAGGAAAGAACAGTCTTAAATATGAGGTACACAATGGTGGAGACCATAATGGCATCTAAAAGCATTTCCAGTAACACAGAAGAATCTTTATTGCTTTCTGTATGCTTGTTAATTACATTAATCATGATGAACTTTAATATTATTATCTACTAATAATCTTATATTGATACCAGGGTAGATGCAATATATAATACTGTAGGAGCTCCACACTTGTCTGCATGGAGGACAAAGAGAGTGTATTTTTTTCATTATAATTTCTGTTGTATTTTCTTCCTACACCCTGGGTAAAGTCAATCATGTATTGCCATGAAAAGAAATCCATAACTCATACTGTTTTGAGGTCAGCATTTCCAATTTTGGGAATGGAAATGTTCACTTAAGTATAGGCATAGAGGTTGTTATATAGCCCTGGTAAAAGGCTAGCACAGTCAGAGATTCATATACTTAAACCAAAAAAGCATAATGAATGTTCATATTAACTGCATAGAAGGAATTTGAATATGAAGATTAATTAATCATCCATTGCCAGACAACAGTTTATATTGGAGTGTCAGAGAAGAAAGTTAACTCATGAAATGGCCACTGCCAATAAAAATGCTTAATACTGCTTTATATAAAAAGTACTTACATTTGTCATTACCAGAGAGATTGACTAAAAGCTACCCAATACTAGAAAGTCAAGGAAATTATTTGGGAAGAAAAGCGCTACAGAAGAGAAAAGGCATTGATGGTGATGGAAGAAAGGACTCCTGTAATGCCTTAATAATGAGATAAAGCAAATGCTGTGATAGGAACTTTAAAAAAAATACAAACAACAAAAAACTGGCTGCACTGGGGTTTTTTTGCCACTGGATTTCTGTCTGAGTTTGTTATAGGACATACCTAAACTAAAGACCAAAGAAATTACCTCTGTATTACGCAGCCAATGTGCAAGTAGATGCCAAACAACCAGTTTCCCTCCATAACTAATATGTTGTGCCTTGGACAGCTAAGACCCAGGTCTGAAAACATGCCCCCTTTTCATATTGTCCTAGACAGCTAGGCAGCCCCAGGCCTGCAAGATAGTCCAAAGCTATTCCCTCTCATTGCCTCCTCACCTCCTCCCCTGACTCTTGCTTCTTCACAACTTCTTACTCATTCATCACATCTGTCACAACTTCCTTCTGTAAAAGACCTTGAACAAACATCCACGCTCTCTGCTTCTGCTCAGACAGCATGACACCAGGGCTCAGGAAACAGTACTGACTGAGGGGAGGCACTAGGACATAGATGCTGAGCTATGCCCACCAGGCACCGATGGGAACCAGAGTGGACCAGAATGCCTGATTGAGGCTGTGATGCCTCAATCAGGGTACTGTCACCTCTGCCCTGCTTGCCGCCACCCTTCTGGCCTCAGCACAGCAGGAGTAGATATGACACTCATTACATCCTTCATAAAAACAGGTGAAAGCACCTAAAGGAGTCAGTGCTCAGCATCCTAGACACAGAGGACACACAGGGCTTCCCTACTTTTTAAAGGTACTCTTTAAAGGTACTCTTTAAAGGCACAGCCCAGGCAAATGGCACAGACCCAAGAATCCCAACAGAACCTTTCTCAGCAATATCCAGACCACAAGAGATTTCCTCCAGTGTCCAGTGCATGGTCAGGGGCAGAGAAACACAGGTCTTTTCCAGAAGACTGTAGCTCTGAAACAGTTGGTATGATAAATAGAAGTCCAGGGGAAGACATACAGCTGCCTTTACTATCAGGGTCACAGTAATGAAAGATTCAGTCATGGAGAAGCATGTGGGCATCTTAGCACACACTAAGAGGTAGTAAGGCAGTATTAAAACAGATTGTTGTGCTGACAGAGCTTTCTCAGATAGAACAGCACCCTCTCTCAGTTTCACTTCATTCCCTTACTCTTCCCACGCATGGACATTGTCAAGCCACTGATGGCTTTGGATACCCATCCACCAGCGGGATGGCAGTCTTGTATAGCACTGCAGATCTGCCCTTCTAAACATGCATCTGTGATACTCACTAATCCCAAATCTTTATCAATGGAAAATTAATTCTTAAGAAAGAGTGGACAAATAGGAAGACTTCTTTCTGATTCTGCAGAAATTTCTGGGGTTTTTTTCTTATCTCAAAAAGGCAACTCTCATTTATCAAGAGCTTTCTACTAAGCCATACAAAGAGCTGTCACCCAGCCCTATGTATAATTTCCAGCACTATTTCTCTTATGAAAAAAATCTTTTGCACTGTCTCATCTTTTTGTGTTCTGTTTATTTAGGGTATTGCCATATAGGAGAGCCTTTCATTTTTTCAGCCCCATTATTTCTCAACTGAAACCCCAGGAAAGGCCATTTAGCAGTCTTACACCTGACTAAAGAGAGTGGAGCGAGGAAGTAAAAGCCAGTTGCCAGAACATGGAGGAGGTATCTCAGCCAAGCCTCACAGATTCATACTGAGGAGGAAGAAGCTAGAAGTTCAAAGGGAACTCAGCCACATGAAGTCCCTGGCATAGTGAAAACATCTACTGGAAATACCAGAATTGAAGGGTGGGATAGATCTCTGCAACACTCACATGGCTTCAGGCAATACCACACCCAGTCTGTCATGGCAGGTAATTGATAAACATCAAGTTGGTAAACGTGTCCCCTCACATCAGAGGTACTGGATCCCCAGAACTAGTGTTAAATCACAGAATGCATCATGACACAAGAATCACAGAATAAAACATGACACAAGCATTCCTAACCTCAAAACTCCTAGATGGGAGGGTAGATGAATCCCTCACAGGAGGGTTTTACAACCATAGGACTACCAGGAAACCTTGTCACTGGTTGTGCTGGAAGTGTGATCTCCAGCTGTACTGACAAAACTCTATTTGCTACTAGTAAAAAACCCTACCCCATACAGGCAAAATAAACCATGCCAGTCAATAGTTTTGTAGATACACTGAGGATTACTGCTACCACAGTTACATGATTTAGAGATCATACCTATTCATACTGCTAAAGCAATTCAGAGAGAAGCCATAGCTAACGACACACACCATAGCTAACGACAGGTTGGGTATAATTAGTCATCTTTAGCCCTCCAGGGGGTAACTAATAGATTTAGCAGACATTCAACATGTAATGTAGAGCTTTTTCCAGATTTCTCAAAACCAATTTTTTTTTGGGCCAGCTTAGGAAAAACTTTCTGAAAAAATAAGAAAAAAAATATGGCAATTAAGAAATCTGCATACTTTTGACCAACATTAGGAAAGAAATTTAATACTGGTTGTTTCTCCAGGATATGGACATTTATACGAGATCCTTAACAGAAGGAGCTGATCTGTTTTCAATGGTCTTTTTTTCCTCGCTGAAACAAAGTGTTTAGTAGTTTGTGTTGTAACTAAGAGCATAAATATAGTAATACCAGAGCTCTGACTGGTTGCATTTCTGACAAACAAATCAAAATTAAAATGTAACAGCAGTACCAGGAAGGACAAGGTGCCAAAACTGGAGAGGAAAATTCCACAGAAGACAATGGAGCTGATTCTGACTTGACTTAACAGCAATGTCGATTAAAAGTAATTGCCACTGAACACAGAGAAGTTACACAAGGGGAGGGAAGGCGATGGAGAAGGAAAAGGAATAGCAGCTTTCAGAATTCCAGGCCATAAAAGACATCCAGAGCCAAAAAAGAATTCCGTACTGACTTTCTACTGCATTCACATTTGGGAAACAATTTCATTTCTTTCGATAAGACCTTTACATTTCCGCAGCTTCTTAAAGACAAAATATTTGGTCGAGTGTGTTACATTTGCAGTAGTTAGCAGAGCAGCCACTAAGAAACAGTTGTTGCAATGAAGCGTATCCACTGCAAAAAGGGCCACAATAAGGAAGGGAACAAAACTGATCTTCCACATTCCTGTTCCAAATTGGAGGACACAGTGCTGAACAAAGCTCGGTTTGGGTTCATTTTAATTGACCCGTGGGAATTCATTACACAGACTGTAAGATCCAGCTTTGAGAATTTCGCTCTCCTTCTCTAGGCCTCCATCTCCTGAGAATCCTACCCTCAGTTTCAACCTCTTCAGCATTCTCACTGAGCATAGCTCTCTCTGTGGGTCATGGAAAGTTTATATACGAAGTTGGCCAAAGACTACTGGCAACCTAAGACTTTCTGCTGAGTATTTCACACACACATTTGCAGAGATCATCAAGCTTCAAGAGCTGTCCCTTGGCTATACTGTGCTCACGGCTCACAGTCCTGGCCTGCATTAGCACATCTAATGTATAAAATACTTCTTCCTGTCCCAAACCCTGCACTTCGGCAGAGATGCTATCAGTACCGTGTCTGCATTTCTCTGCCAGTGAATCATGAAGGGTACAGAAGGATATCTGTAATGACAGCAGAATCTCAACCCTTTTGTACTTGTGCTGCTGTAGCTTCTGTATGTCCACTGCTCTGCCTACCTCTCAGCACCCCATGTTTTTAAGTTGTCCTCACTGCTATGCTGCTCTGACTACACAAGGGACTGGCAGCTTTTCAAAGTTACCAAAATAGTGACATTCTTGTTAAGTATGCCTGTTACATAAATAGTTCTCTAATCTCCTTTGTGTCCGATACTGCTGCCACAGTGTTTATAGTTCACACTTCGACAAAGTTTTTCAGAATTCAAGTATTTCCACAGTATTAGAATGTCCAAACACAAATGCAAGCTCAATCTCACCTCTCATTTTTATTCAACTTTTCCTCAAAACTATGCAAAACCAAACATAAGCACTTCAGAAAGGACTGTCTCATCTAAGCGAGCAGCAGGTCATCTACACGCTAACAACTACCACAGTGGAAGCAAATCAAACTCACTGAACACTCTGCTCAACCCAAAATGTGAACTAGACCAGAACCAAATAACAGCTGACATGGCCACCCAGAAATAAAATGAGAAAACCGAGTCACCACCAGACCTTTGTCTGTACAGTTTTTGAATACTAAAAAAATGTTTGCATTTGGGTTCTAGTGGAGGATTTTTTCCACGTATCAAGAGGGCTATGTCCTTTTTCAGTCATCTGTGTGACAGGATCACAAAAATGATATAACATTAGAGATCATTCTCTTTAGCCCAGAAAAGTTAAACAGCCTTCCTTAGAAAAAAAGGTGGGTGGGTAGGGAAGGAAGCCTGTGTTTGAAACTGAAGGAAGGAAAGAATGCAGCGTTCTCAGTTCTTCCCTGTAAATTAATTTTATTGCACCTAAATCAAACTGTCAGCACATGCTTTATTTTCAGTTACTTTTATAAACTGTATATTATATAGCTGTGATTTCCTGTTGCATTTCAAAAATACATTCCTACAAGGTGTATTTCTAAATAGCAGAAAGTGTCACAATTCTTTCACCTGGCAACACCTATGCCTAATATCTTTCTGAACCGTTCTAGTATACAAATAGCTGTACTGTTGGTGTAATTCCCCTCGATTTTGTCCATAATAGCAAGCAGTAATAGAAATTTCAGAAAAAGATCCAGGAAAGCCTGAAATGCTTTCTGGGTAGACTAAGAAGAGCTTCTTCCTTCTCATCAGATAGATATGTCCTAGAATATGAAAATAACCTTTTTTGATATATCCTGTTTGTATAAATGTTACTTTTAAAACCAGCTCTTGCCTGTTGCATTGTTGCTGCTGGTTTTTTTAGAAAGGTCTTGGAGTTCTTGATCTCTCACAGCTATGAATTTCCATGAGTCAACCATGCATTATCATAAACAGGACCTCACACATGCACATGGCATTTTGTGAAGGAAAGGGTAGGTGTGAGATGCTATGAGTTTTCACTGGCATTGTATTTTGAAAACCCACATAACAATCTATTTCCTCAATAATTACAAGTACATGAGGCCACTAAGCCTATATGTAATACCATCAGAATAAGCAATCATATTAATTTTACATTTTTGCAGTATAAAACATGAAAACAGTGTATATACATGTAGTTATAGGCATATGGAGGGTAGCTATGTGCATCTAAAATTTGGTAGCTTGTAGATGCACAGTATTTTTATTATTGATGTACCAGAGAATGTTGGTCTATGTGACTGACTGACAGGTCACTAAATTTATATTTACACTACAGAATGTAGCAGGTTTGGGTAATTATGGTATCACATCAGATACCACTCTTTTTAAAAGTACTATAATATATATTTTCATGGCAAGGTCATCGATTTGCATTTAGAGAGCTTCTAAGTTAGGCATTACTGAGGTTTTCCTTTTAACTGCTTGGGTGCTGCTGGATGCTGCAGATGCTTTACAACCTGATCTCACCCTTCCACAGAACTTCTGTTTCTGCGATATCTCAGTACAAAATGGGAAGTATTTAAGTTCTGCAGCCACTTTCAAAGATTCTTGCTTTTACCTATGCCAAAGGTAACATTTCTAGAAGTCAAAAGTTGTAACAGAGAGATATCTAAAGTAATGTTTATATTATGCAATGGCTAGATAAAGTTTATTAAAAAAACAGCTCTCATGCTCCTAAAGAATGCCACTGCATTATGTAGCTACCTTAATGTTCAGCCTGTTATATCTCTGGTTGCCATGGCAATATCCTCCTAGGTATTTGTAAGGTCACAAAAAGAAGAGCTAACCCTCTTACTCCCAGAATAACTAATGCAGCTCTGTTACTGGCTTGATGTAAATAGTCTCAGGTGACAGCAAACTGTACATATAGTCAATTACAACTGCTCAAAGGAAATGATTTGTTGTAAGAGCCACTGTTCAACCTCGGTGACATCAATGTTTCTATGGCAACAGTTGCCTCTTGCACTGCTTAGAATTGAGTATTGATCACACTAGGGCTAGCACTATTTCAGAGACTTGCTACTTTTCTGTGTGGCAATTTACAATAGGAACTCATAACATCACTGTATATTTCAAGCCCCAAGGAACCAATTTAGAAGACAGTTACAGTAGAATATTAGCAGAGGTCAATAATGGAAGTCTGATTATAGTCCTAGGACAATTATTCAATGCTTTTGTTGTCTGCCCTTTCAGCACTCCACCAGCTATTAAAATTTTCAAATAATAATATTCATCCCCGAAGAAACTGCTGAATTCATTCATCTTCTATTTTAAACTTTATTTTTCATTGTTATGTTACCTATCAATAAAATTATTCAGCTATATTAGCCAAGCTCTGACCTCTCAGAAGTAAATAACTATTGATCAAGAAGTGGAGCTCTGATGGCATACTACAGGGTTTCCATTAATGGTCTCATTGGTCCAGCAGATAAGGTGATTCTTGCATGAGAGCAGACAGCGTAGAAGTAGCAAACAGCACCGGGCCATTCCTGGCGGTGAGCAGAAAGGCACACCACCATTCTGTGTAGCAGCATGATGGGCTCCTCTCCCAGTTCTGTCAGCAGTGAAAGAGAAAAGCCTCTGTAAAATGTGTGTGTTCTAGAAATAACACTAAGACCTGTTCTACACCTCTTGCACACAATCCCTGCATCAGGGCATTCTCTCATTTCAGAGGAAAATTTTTTTGTCACCTTGCTTTCCTTTATGAAAACAGATAAGGCATGATTTTTTTGTGTGTTAAATGGCAAAAATGGCCAATCTGAGGATTAAGAATTTGTGATGAGTAATAGTGCTGAGAATGTCAAGAGAGTGGTATTACTTTAAGAATGTTTCTTCATTGCCTGTGAATGGTCACAGACTGAAGAGGTTATTTGCTTCTTGATTTTAAAAACCTCACATACAATAGCCTGTGATGTGTCACTACTTTTGCTCCTACAGTAATTTGCCTTTATGTTTGAAATAGGGAAATGAAAGAGTACTCTTTGTGATGTCTACAATAATAAAGAATTTACTGCATTTGATTTGTCTAACTGTATCAATTAACGGGTACTTGCAAAATTAGCCTATCTGTTAACAAGATGCACTTTAAAAAATACTGCTTTCTTATACTTCCCAGCTATTTGCAAAATGAGATCTTTAGGGGAAGCAAAGTTTGTCTCCTGTTCTTCCACCTAATTTAGTAGGTCAACCCAGAGATTTTAGTTCAGGCCCTTCTCCATGTAAATTGTGCCTTAGATGCACATACATTTTCATTCAAATCAATAGGAGTCAGACATATCAAAGGAGGAAATTATCCCCTTATTGAGTCTTCTTCTCCCAAGTAGATTTATGTAACTCCTACACAGAGATAATACAGTTAATTACATTCCTCTTCTAGTACATCAGTGGGAAAATAGAATACAACCATCAGGGATGTTAAGTAGACAAATTCACCAGGAATTGAGAAAATTCCTTTTCTCACCTCCAAAAAGAGAGGGAGACAATTCCAAGCTCAGCAAGACCTAAATGAAAAATCTAGAGGAAATAAAGAGAAAATGAACAGATCATTTAGGAGGATAGTAAGATTCTCGGTTTGTCACCATTCTCATTTAACTTGTTTGTCATTGTCTCCCCAAAAAGGGTCAAAAAGATCAGGCTGTGATGTCACCAGGACACCCCTGGCAGCTTCCCCATCTTTTTTTCATTAGGTTCAGGCTGTGTTGTTTCCTGTCTATCTCAATGTCTAGCCAAGATCAGGGCCTGGATGAAACTGGTTGGCTGATACACAGTCCAGAGCAGGCAGATGTTCCACTGGAACTGGCAAAATGAAAGGAGGTGGAACATATGTAACTACCTTTTCAGTGGAGGACCAGTTGTAGCAACCTAAAAGTTTTTAGGGAGTTCTCTCTTTTTGCTTATCAAAGAGAAGAAAAAAGAAGTCATAAGTGCCTTCCAAGTCTAGTATTGATCAAGGATAATGGGAAATTTCCATTGCAGCTGCAGAAGTCACTCAGGTTCCTGTTTGATGGAAAACAGTCATATGAGTTTTCTGAAAGTGTCTAAGGACACTTTAGAAGAATGTTGTTAATAAAATGCAGAAATGGTTTGTTACTGAACATATTGCAGAAAGTGTAGTGCAATGACTGCCCCACTGTTTTCTAAAACAGCAGTGTAAATCAAAACTTCGTGTTTGACTTGTAGAACAGGTAGCTCTCCTACACTTTGGGATTTTTTTTTTTGTATGAATGGGCTATGGCAGCTAAAAACTGCCACAGTGTTCAAGTGTTTCAAGTGGAAACAAAGTGGGCTAAGCAGAAGCATCAACCCAGCACAGTTTTTATTATCATTTCTGTGGACTTTTGTGGGGTTTTGCTTTACATACCATTTTCTCCTGCAGTGCAAGAGAAGTGTGCAAGTTGTACCATTCACTACATGGTGTTAAAGTGGCTAAAATTACAATGACTCCATACTTTAAATAGAAAATGGGGTAGGGTGAAAGAATCAAGAAAAAAAAATCACAAATTCTAACACTATTTTAGGGTTAATGCCAGCTGTTTCCTGCTGGAACTAACAACTATATCTAGGCTGAGTTTTCAGCTTATTGTCCCATTTAGGCATAGTCCTTTTTGGCATCCTGAATTGGACCTTGAATTGATCAAGGAAGAAATTGAGTTCAATGAATGCAGGGACAGACTTTTCAGGTAGTTCTATGTGGTTCTGATCAATAAGTATGTGGTTTATGTTCTTTACAACAGCATCTAGATTTAGAGAGCTCTCTTGTAGCCTAAGACATAGTATTCCTGTATTGGGATGAGCTACAGTGAAACAAGATGGAGACTATGAGCTCACCTATCTATCATTTCTCACCATGGTCTGCAGGTAAAAATATAACACCTCATATTTTTTATCTTTCTGTATATCACTGTACAATCAGCAGTACTTTCTTTTCACCAAAACCTACCTGACAAAAACTGTAAAATGTGAAAAAGCAGTATGTCTTTCATGTTGCAGAAATACAATCCACATCAGGCCCAGCCTTTAAGTGAGCCAATCATCCAAGTAGAAGATACAAGCTGCCAGGAGTGCTTTGGACAGACTGCTTTTCAATGTTTTTTAATTTCCTTGTGAGCTGGTATTACACAATAGCCATCAGCATCAGAAACTAGCACCAAGGGCGCACCAAGGGATGCCACTTCTGGATAAATTAAACTACTCACATGCAAGCAGTTTTATATTAATGGTGTTCAGTCCTTTTCACCAACTAGAAAGAAATGGTTATACACTGAGAATGAATTCTGAATTCATACTAGAAAGAGAGAAACCCTACCAATTCACAGTAGTTACAGTTGAGGAAGGATACACTTTCCACTTGAATGGCCATGCAAGAAGAGCAGTCAATCCTCTAATGTTTTACAATAAAGATGACTCTTTACTCTGCATTTCAAAGAGTGTAACAGAGATGGACTTTTAACCTTTCAGCCTGCGAAACACCAGTGCTATTCTTCTCTCCTCTGAGTAGTTTAGAGAAAGAGCAGTTAAAAGCTGAGAAAGAAAGAAGGGTGTGAAGAGCTGTCTTATACCTTTGCTTGATGATGTATCAGAAAGGCAACATCCTCAAAACGAATACAGCAGAACAGCCAACAGAACCAGAAGTTACCTTTGAAATATGTTCCTAAACTTCAGCTTACAGAAAACAAATAAGTGAAATAACAAGGGAGCTTACATACACAACTAACAAGAAATACAAAATGGGATCTTACATGCATAGCTGTCACTATGAAACTTGATGTATAGCTATGTCTTTAATTTCTGCTGAAAGCTCAACAGATGCCAATTTCCCTGCAATTAAATGCTTATCACAATAAAAGGGAGCAAAAGAAACTTGTACCAGACGCTTATTTTCAAGCACTGAGCTTTAAAATGCTTGTGCATCAAAAATGAATATTTAAAAATATATTTTGCCATTGCACATCAGGAAAAAAGGAGACAATCTTGTTGAATCCTGCCCAGTAAGCACTACAGAATAAGCCTTCTCATGGCAAAAGCAATATAAAACTTCTCCTTTGAAATAACACTATTACAGAATTGTTTTAATAGGAAATAAAAAAGCTCAGTTTCTCCATCTATAACTAGAAACAGTAATAAATCAAAGATGGAGAATGCTAGGGATATTCCATGTGTTTGATTTCAAACATATTTTGTTTGTTACAACAAGCCCCTCAGAAGTAAACGCTACAGCTAAGACCATGCAGGTTCTGTAACAGGAGCTCCTAAAGGATTGGCAACATGAAGACTTTGAGAAAATCTCAGAAAGGCAGTTAGAAAAAAATCCCCCGATTAACTGATTTTTTTTCCTTAGTATTGAACTGGGCAAGTGATTAAGTACTGTCAAGTAGGTACTTTTAGGGCTTCCAGACAACTTGTTTCTTTTGATTAGAGGATTTGCTGAAAGTAAAATTAAAAACTGAACAAACTTTCATGTGCTAAAACCCCACATTCTTATGTTCCTCACTCTGGCTTTGCTAACATAGGTTAACACCCAATCCACATATTTCAAGGTCAGAAGGGACCACTGTGATCATCTAATCTGAAGTGCTGCAAAACACAGACCATAGAATTTCACCCAGCAATTCCAGTGTCTAGCCAAGTAATTTGTGGCTGAACTAGAGCATATCTTTCGAAAAGCTAGCCAGCAAGCTCTTAAGCATTTGTGGAACTTCATTCGCTTGAGTATGTTCATTTAGCTCACTTGAGTATATGTAATTGTTTAGGCTTAAGAGTGTTCAGGGTCAAAATGCCAAGCAAACAAAACTCAGCTGCCAAAACCCCAAAAGTTTTCCATTATTAGTGAGGGAAGGCATTGCTTTGATTCACAAAGCTCTGGGTCATTCTTGCAAGATATAAGTTTTCTTGAATTTGATAGGATCTGGAATATTTAGAGCTTAAAAAAAATCTGTCTCAGTAATGGCAAAATCCTTTGGCTGACCTCACAGGCGAAGGCACACACACAGATCATAATTTCCACAGATTTTGGAAAGAGCAAACACTTGCCAGGCTCTAAAAAGTAATCCTGAAAGTGACAAAAAAAAGCAAAAAGGGGGGGGGGGGGGCGGGGGGGGCGGGGCGGGTGGGAAGAATACTTGACACATCTTTTATCTTTCGATGTACACATACTGCTTCCCCACAAATGAAGGGAAATCTCATCTCCCTGTTCAAATCATCATCCAACCCATTTGCATAGACTGAAACACCTTTATTTTATTCTGATTATTTAACTGTGTTCTCAAACTCCTATTGAAGAGGAAGTATCAAGCTGCAAAGTAGGTTACATTTCAGACAAACACTTCATAATTTGAGTCTTTGGTATAGGCTCAGCTCTGAGTGTAACAGAGCTTCATTTCAGTAAGTCAAGCCCTAGCTTTTATAGAAGAGGTTTCACAATAAACATGTCATCTTTTCCTGAAAGGCAAAATGAGGCCAATTTCTTTATGGAAAGAGTAGAAGTAAAAGAAGTACCAGTAGAATGATAAAGTGCTGTAATAAGTCAAAACATACAGATAGGTTCTATTTCCAACCCTGCTACCAATGTGGAAAATCTCTTCCTTTTTTCCATGTCTGTTTCCAAGGTTTGTTCAGAAATCTAATTAAAATTACAAGCCTAATTAAAGGTCTAAGCTTCCCAGAGCAAAGACCATACTTGCTGTGATTGTGCTTGCATGACGTACTACTAACACAAGTATTTGAATGTTGCTTGCCATTATGTGTTATAGAACCGAGATGGCCAAGAACAAAACTGAGGAAGAAGGTGAAAAAACCTTCTGAAATAAGGTAATTTGAAATACCTGTGGGATTACAAAGCTAAGATGCTAAGAACAGTAGAAAAGTGGGAAGGAGATAAAGATGGGGAAAATAGCAAGGGTGCTGAAGTAGATGAGACAAATGATAAGTGGAGATTTTTAAAAAATCAAAAAAATCTAGCTTGAAGTCAAATACCAGAATGCTGTATCCTGACAGGGATAATCTGCAATGTGTTGCATCACCGTACCACAGTAGTAAGACGGATATTACATAGCTAAAGCTTTGAAGACAGTGCTTGGCTTGCCAGTATGGAGCCTGACTTCACCTTTATTACTGAAGGAGGGTGTTCTTATTTGCCTAGTGCAATGCATTGTGCCCATAAATTCTGTCCACTCAGCAAGTCAAATTAATGCTAACCTACAAGATACATTATTTATGTGTTTAAATCAGTCACTTTTTAAGATATACTGCAACCTAGTTTCTATCCAGGTTTGCAATATACTCACCATTCCAAATACCCTGCAAACATTCTTCAAGATGCATTGTTTGTTGAGGTGTCTCACCTTTGCCAGCAATGTAAAGATGTAAAGAATACAAGATCTAATTTGTGTTTCTCCATGATCACTACCAATGAAACTGCAGGCTGCCAAAACATTCCAGTGCCATGGGAAAATGCCCCCAGCTGAAACACGTTAGTTAGTCACATATAGTAAAATTTACTACATTCCATCATGAGTAGTTTGCACTGGGATTATGTGACAATGTGAAACCTTTTCAGGTGATATTAAGAAAGAGAAAAACTGATGAATTATGTGTGAACCTTTAATGGTGTATGGCAAAATTAAGGTCTACTTAAAGGCGATGTGCAAATTTTCTCCACTTACCAAATTGTCCTATTTAACATTATATTAAAGCATTTGTGTGCATAATCAATTATCCTCTATAATGTGTATGTATCAATTATCAAAAATAAAGTTAACAAAACTGATTCCTGTAGTTGCAAAGCTATACCTAGTGCAATCATTTTAGATGAGAAAGGGGTAGGAAAGACAAAAGGAAAAAAAAATAGTAGGGAAAGTTTAGAATACAGAAGTTTCTCTAGAGGGAATGCAGGATGTAGATATATTTCTACCGCATGTGCCACTCCTTTGTCAATATTTACCCAGCAAGTGGAATGATAATGTGCAGTCATTATTAAACTCAGCCTTTTAAAAGAATAGTTTCTGGCTCTTGATACAGTTGTTCTGTGTAAATTATGCCAGGGATTAAGCTTGGATTTTGCCACTGGCATAGTTATTTCAGATCTACATCTTGTTTCCAGATGGTTCATCTGTTTGTTTCTTTAATATATTTAAGATTCATTGTGTTTGCCACAAATTTACACATTTTTAATGTTGGTTAGTCAGATAAATCTGATCTCAGACAAAGGATAAAGACCTAACATCTGTAGGCTTTCATGCTACTGCTAACTTAAAAATTTCCCTAGAAGTGAAAGCACAATAAAGTTTTTGAAAGATTAGCCAAGCATCAGAGTTTTTCTTGCTCACCAAATATTGTAGGAAGCAAAACAGACCTGCTCAGTTTTACCAAATGATTTCTTTCAGTGCAGGAAGCCAAGACATGCATGAAGCTAGCCATAGCCCATATTTTTCCTGCCAAGTTTCAGACTTTTGTTCCTACTCTTGAAACAAAGAGTATTCATAAAACAAGACAGATTCATATAGTCATCCCTTCGAAGCACTTCATGGCATTTATTGCTGCTTTTCTGCAAAAACAGGTACTGCTTTCATGGACAGGGTAAAAGATAATCAACAATAGGCCTCAACTCCAAGCTGTTTTTTCAAGTTTTCATAGTGGAACTTTGTAGCATCACCATATTTTCCCCTTGCATCTTCCATACATTTCTTAAGAGACTGTCCACAAAGGACAGAAAGGGATCCATCATTTCTACAAGAGCTTTGCATTTTTGTTACATATTTTTAGGTACAGGAGATATTAAAAGTGTCTGCTAAAATAAGGATGTCATTCTCCTGGCTACTGTCTACCTACAGCTTGGGTTCCGAAGGCTCATGGTCTAGTTAGGAAACTCAGGCAAATAATTACTATCCCCAACATATAGGTAAGAAGTGGGCATAGGAGAGTGACTTGCCCAGGTCAAAAAAGACTGTGGGAGACATTCAAATGGAGCTCAAGTCTCAGGAGTTCCAGTCCAATGTGTCTTACTTTTTTCCTAGATTATTCTAACAAAGGAATGTAGAGATGAGTGAAATGTTAAGAGCTTCCTCTGATAGACAAGAATATACTCAGAAAAAATGTAGAGGAAACATATTCTGAATGCTAAGTTTTCTGTTTCACGAACAAATCCTGTCGTGTTACAGAAATACAAGAAACAGTTCTTCATGGCATACCTGTTTGTAGAAAGTACTGAGCCATAACCCCTGATTATCAAGTCCCCCACATTTTGTTAGCAGTGTGAAATGACATTTATCCCCAAGCTATAGCATTCCCACTCGTATTTCATTAACTAGCACTAAATGCTGATGAAGAAGCAGAAACCAAGCTCAATGTCCTGGCCCACAGGTCACAGAAAGGATTATATTGCAGCACAGACCATAGGTCAATAGAGGTAATTTCAGAGAGAACTCCTCCTGAACTGCTGTATTTTCATATTCAGCTCCACTGTGACCTTTGCTTATCAAGGCAGCGTCTCCAAATTTTAGCAACCTTCATGTCTTTGTGCAATATATATTACTTTATGGAACATATACTATCTACAGTTTTCTACTACTCAGCTACCTAGTAGTTTTGACTTCCATCTGCCAGCTCTCATAACTTATTTCCCTCTCCAAGCCCTGTCACCTTCATAGGCCTCGCATCTACTTGACTACCTCATTTTCCCTAGAGAAATGCTACTCAGCAAACTATTCTGCCACACATGTTTTCTCTCATAACTTTCCTAAACTCATTACTAACTAGTTAGTTGGTATCCAACAACCCAACCTTCTGTTTAAAAGCAACTGCCACTCCTCTTCACGAGCTATGTACCTCAGCAGCAACCCCCAAGGGGAAAATCTAGACTTCTCATTGCTTTTAGCAGATTTTGAATGTACTTCCCTGACTGGAAAGTCTGATCAGGTGTGGGAGCAATCAAAGAGGCTGGATGGAGGCTCAGCCATTAGTCAAGAGTATATGCATATTGCAAAATGATTATAGTAAAAGTTACAAAACCTACTAGGAAAGGTTTCCTGTAGTAAACATTTTCTTGAAGATAAGTTTTGCTCTTCTGCTTAGAAGCAACTAGTTCTAGAGGTATATTTTTATTGTTTGGGGAGGGGTTTGCCTGTTTTTGTGCTTATGCCCAGAATAAGGGGATTTTGAAGTGGAGTTTCAGAATGACATAATTCTGAACTATTCTTTTCAGGTGAAATGTTAAAGCCTACCCCTGACTGAAGAACAACTGGAAATCCACACATAGTTCAATTTCTGCTATTAATCCAAAAGTATACACAACTTCCTCCAGCTGATCAAGAACCTATGGTTAAGTAGCACATAAAGCCAGCTAGCGTTTCCTGCAATTCCAATATTTTCCCAAGTTATTAAATTTCAACCCTTCTGTCGGAAACACTTCAGAAAATAAATAACTTAGCTTCTTGGAATCTCCGTCTCTCAAGTCAAACAAATAGTAGCAAATGTTGGACAGGGTTGTCAGAATTTCTTTCATAGTCCTATAAAACCCTTAGGTTTAATTGGCAGAACCATGTCTGATCTTTTAATGCGGAGTGGTTCTGGAATTTCATAAACCTGACAGGTTTGTCAGATACCATGAAGTCAAAAGCCACAGCCCAGCTACAGAGGAGTGAACAGCTATACAAACAAGCTCAAGCAGTGCTGTTCCTCAGTACTTTAATACTAGAAACAAACACTGTATTAAGCAAGGAGGCCATACATTTGGGGTTCTGTCATCTAAAAGCCTGCGATCACCCATATCGAAAATAAAACGCCACACATTTGCAGAATACTTGTGGAATCTGTGCAAACATCAGTGAAGATACCATTTTTGCCCAACAGTATTTTCAGGTCTATTTCTGAGATAAAGAAATGAAGCAGAAAAATATCTTCAGCCTTTTAAAACTGCTAAAAGTTCCTAGAGCTTATTTGTACATGCATATTATCAATCAGTGGCATCATTAAGGGCTGCATGTAAAGTTACACTTGCAGTTATATTGATAAAGTTTTGGGTCAGTGAATGGGAGGTTAAATCAAGTGCTTAGTAAAATAATTCAGGTCACAAAGAATGCATTGGACCCAAAACAATGAAAATTAAGCTCTCCCATTCCTCTGTCCTGGGCCTCAACCCCAGGAATCTTTGCTCTGTACTTGACAGTCTTCTTTTCAAAGCTTAAAAAAAGAAAAATTTTTGCAGCCACAGAAGCATGTTCACTTTTCTCCAGACAGTACGTTTGCAATTCATCAGTTCACATTCTGTGTTAGATAATGAACCATTAACACTGTTCACCTGCACTGTGATGAAAATGATATCTCCACTTGCCTTTTGAATAAGGCAACAAAAGAAACAGAGCCCATGCATGGTTTTAAATATATATCTATCAGCTCTCAGTGGCATGTCACAGCAAGAAGGCTGAACAAATATGCAAAAAATTATTGTTTAATGGGGAGAAATAGAGTAAAATTGTTTATAGTGGGGCAGTAAGTTCTCACAGGCAAAGTAAATTACAAACAGATTTTTCAATGACATTTTAAGACTTCATACTAGATTCTTATATACTGTTCAAAAAACAATTTTGCATGGAATTTCTGTGAGCATTCCATTATTAATAATGGAGACTGCAGTAGGCAACCCTGGCTGCACTCTCACAACAGCAACACCTGATGGGGAAGAATGCTGCCACACATAATCGTTGCTTTACAGGACTCAGCCCTGCCATTCCCTGCACAGAGAATCTCTATCTAGCGCTAGGCCATTATGCCATCTGTAAGCAAAAGAATGTTAAAGACTGGGGAGGAGGTGAATTATTGGTACATCTCTGCAGGTCTTCACTTTACCTGACTCAAGGTAATTTAACTTCTGTGAGCATTAAATTAATCCACAACCTGTACAATTAAATTAAAATTGTTATTCTCATAGAAACCAATTATTAACATGTATGAGAATTTTAAAAAGAATGTTTACATAGATACAGAATGGGACTAAATTATTTCTGCTGTTTATATAATGGAAAGACGGTCACTTCTTTTTACTGAACAAGTCCCCTTTTTATCTAATTCACTCTGGCACTTCATCTTTCCGTATCATTTATGTAGATGGCATGGTTTTGATTTAATGAGTAATGATCAGAATTGGGATATCTTTATCCTAGTAACGTCATGTAATCCACATCTACATGATTGTACATTGAATTACAATTCCCACTATGCGTCTCATCTTCAATTTCTATATGCCTGAGAATACTGCAGATCTCACGTTAATTGAGGACACACTGAAGTATGTGATTGACTTTAAGCACATGTTTAAGTGCTTTCACAAACAGACCTGGTATGATGCTTTCACAATGAGGAGATGAAATGCAGAGCTAGATCCAAAATCTTGAGGAAAGTCAGCAGAAAGGAGAGGCTGCTGTTGCCCTCAAAACCAACACTGCTTAATTGCCCCATGTTTATGTGACCTGAGGTTTTCTTACCTTTTAAATGAAGAGTTAAATGCTCTTTCCTGCATTCACTGACCCTTATGTTTACAATTTAGTAATGAAAATTTTCAGATAAAGTCCATCTGAATAAGAAATTCCACATACTGAAGAAAAGTCTCATAGCCCAGTGTTATTATATAGTATATTAAATAATAGAGAAGTCTGTGTACCTTGATTGGCTAACAGATGAAATCTGAATAGTGCCTAACACAACATAATTCATTGTTCAGAATTTATGAGACTCATCATCATTTAATTAACAATATAAATATTAAAAAACATTTTCTAATAAAATTTTATAATTGTAATAAGACACTCCACTATATGAATTATGGAGTATTAATTCACACCCAGTTGTGTTGAAACTGGGTATGAATGAATAGATCATAATTCACAACTTGTCATGTCCTAGTGCTAAAAATAAAAATGCATACAAAATAAAATGGAGTAATACCTTACAGAGACAAATTAGCTAAAATTCAAGTTATTAATATAATTTATTGTTCCAGCTCTTTATTAGCCAGCTTCTCACATATTACATGATGCTTAATCTCATAGTTCTTACACGTGGAAAACGTCTGCTTCAGCAGACAGTGATGTGATGGTGATGACTCCAGAGATCTTGCCAGGAACACTAGTAGAGATGCTCAGATTTGCACCAGCCAAGAACTTGGCTGATTAGCTTAATGAGCAGTTTTTTCTAGTGAAAGGACTCCAAAACAATAGATCTTAACAAGTAATTAGGCTAAGTGACATGTTTTCATAAATTCAAATCATAAATTGATTTGTCAAAATGACAATTTAACCGGAATGGTCCAAGAACCAGAATAATATTTATGGTCAAAAACGGGAGCAAAAAGAACAGAAAACTCAAAACACCTTTCCAGTTTCTAACTGGAAATTTTTGATTTTTCATTTCAAACTAATGTCTATTTTTGATTTGTGAGCACTATTTAAAGTGTGTACATGTTAAATAAAATGTTTTCATTTGTTCTGTGAGCCAGAATGTCAGCTATTTCCTAGATCTGGTAAGAAAATGGAGGGCTTGGTCATACATATTTAAGACACTCAATATGCAAAAAGTTTCCAGAGCCTCAACTTGTGTGAATTTTAGGGATGTTTGAATTTGAATCAAGGTCAGTCTTGGAAATCAGTCATCCACTTCTGGGATGGCTGATACTAAGCTCCATCTGACTCAAGACAAAATATAATGATCCACCCGGTTTCACTAAAGTTCCTCTCAGTGTGCATCCCCTGTCTATGAGCAAGAAGGAATGCTGGAGTACTGTAAATCCAACAGAGAAATTAAGAGGAATTTGAGTTTTATTCTGGTTCTTGCTGAGTGTAACAAAAGATGCCACAGACCCAGTTTCCCTCAGACATGCTTCTTACCACTGGAAAGCTCCATATTGCCCTTCCTCTCCAGTGCATGTTAGTTCTTATGTCATTTCCCAGTGATTTCCTTTGTTTCTCTCTGAAAAGCCTCTGAGATAACTGGCACTGCTAATATTTACAGACAACTGTGTGGCTACTATAACTATAAATCTCTATCCCTCTCACCCCAAGAAAAGAACTTGATGCAAGCTGGAAAACTCAGAGGAATGGATTACATTAAATCAGCAATAATTCAGTTCTTGCTCAAAAAGGTAAGAGAAGAGAGGAAAAGAGGACAGGATGCTATTTCTCAACATCGGCTCTTTGTATTATTAGGGTGGCTGAACATCAAGGGTGAAATCTTGGCCCTTGCAAAATTAGTGGGAAATCTGCCATTGACTTCAGTGGAGCCAGGATTTTACCCCGGCTAAGCACAGTTCCCATATGTGCTTCCATAATGAAAATTAGGAATGATTTGTCTGGTAGCATATGGAATCCATTTATGCATTATGAATAAAATTATTATTTAAAATTGAAGAGAAATGTAAATTAACGACTATATTCATGTATGTCTTGCACATACCAAATATAGAACATGGAATGAGTATCCATTACATTCTCTTCTTTTTATCTCTATTAGGTAAAAGTCTAAAAATTTTGTTGGGGAAGAAACTTACAGGATGGGGGAAAGGCAACCAGAAACCTATCAAATTCTTTGCTAAGTTTTGCAATGATACAAGCCAGGTTGCCTGGCTTCTAGATTTCCTGCTGCCTGTCCGCTTAAATGGATCTTTAACATTGCTTAAAGATTTCTGTTTGTGAATTAATTTTACTATTAAAAGAAATATATTCGAAGGAATAAGAACCAAGAAAAAGCTGAAAAAGAAAATCTCAGCCCTCATGGCTCTGTACTGCCTGACCTTTCCCACCAGAAAAAATATTCTGCCTCTTTGGAAACATGGCTCAGTGCCATCCCCGCTGCAGACATGGTTTCAAACTGCCTTGGAGTTGTGCCACGAGGAACCTCTGGCTTATTATACAGGACGGATGCCAGACAAACTGGCTGAGGTGTGGTTGGGTTTTATGGACTTCCAATTTGAAAGTTATGCTATACATAATGTGATTAGATCTGACTGGAATGTTATTCCTTATTTTCTTTTATTGAAGTTTAATTGTTTCCTTATTCCACTGTCATCTCTCCATTTGACTAACACTTGTGTATCACTGGTAAGATGTAAGACTCAGCCTGGCTTTGTCTTTATACACCATTGCTCTGTGGACCCTTTTATGTTCGCTTAAAGAAAGAGAAAAGGCTCAGTCCTAAAGTCTTTGCAGAAATCCTGTCTACTGCAAATGTTTTACCTGAAGGAGTATAACAAACATAAGCCATCAACCAACCAACCAGACCTCATTCTCACTAAAAGGCACACGTAGTTTAGATGGCCATCACATTCATTTTTTAGCCCCTAGTTGTGCGTTCTGATCTGCACATGCAGATTGCTGAACACGTCCCATATAACTCCACCTCCTCTGAATAGGTACAGTGACCACACAGTTTGATAGAAATAAAAGATAAGGACCTTCATTTACATGGTTTTTATGTTGGGATCAAAATTACTACAATTTAAAGATTTTATATTTGCCATATTCCACTCTAGCAAATCAGTTTGGCTAAACAAGCTTCTGAGGTGAATGAATTACTTCTATGAGGTGTGGTGCCAGAAACATGTTATGAATATATAAGATTTACAGACATTCACAATTTCTAAGGTCAGAATGAGTGACTAGTTATAATGTCTTTGCCTAAATCAAGTGCCAATTTACCTCATGCACTCTTCCTACTAGTAGTGATCAGCTGGACATGCCATCACATGGCATGGTTTGTCTCAAAGTGCACCACATCCCTCTGCCTCTCATAAGCTCAGGTCTGCACCTGCCATTAATATTTTATCTTTATATACATCCTGTTCCATTACCCCTTAAGTTTATAGCTTGCAAGGATTATTGACAGGTGATTGACAATAGAAAGCATTATGGTTTGGTCTAGTACATACTGTCCACACTGCCAAAACCCTCACGTGATTAGAGAAGCCCACAGGCTTTGTGATTATACAACTGACTGGAGGTCCCTGACTACTACAGGCACTACAGTGAAGACAATTAACTCTATCCCAGCCAAAACCAGCACAACAACTAATCCTCAACGCTAAAGTTTATTCAAGTGCATCTAAACTTGTAAACTTTTTTCCCAAGGAAACTAGAGAAACTTGTAATGAGGATGTATATTTTTACCCCTCCTGGCCCACTGAGTCTCACAGGCATATATACACTTCTTGATTATTTTTTGGTAGAGGTGGGAGCTAATTGGCTCAATAGCTGTAAGGAAGACATTCCCTAAGTGGAAAAAAAGAAAGTTGATCAGATGCTATAACACAAGTATTTAGCATTAACAAAAAAATCTCAAAGATGCAATTTTCTTTTATAAGAAGACAATAACTTGGAAAAGCCAATATATGACTAAAGAGATTCATACAAATGCCACCTTTACAGTGCCAGTGCCACTGGAAGAGAAGTCATAGAAATAGGTTGGGCTGTCCTTGACTGTGTTTCCTCAGGAAGCTAGTGCTAAGTTGGGGGCAGAGGGGGAGATGACACAATTTTAGTGCTATTAATTTTTTTTTTTGTTTCAAGTCAAAGATTTTTCTTTTCTATAGCATTATGGAGGCAAAAATGTAGGCATCTTAAAGTCAAGTTGCATGCTTATGTCATAGGTTAACCTACTTAGTTACACATCATATGGAAAAATCACTTTATTAGAGGTGTTTATATAGAAGACTGCAAAGCCTTGTTTTGAACACCCAAGTGTCAGCACTAGGAAAACATGGGCTAATATGGCTAATATGCAGGCCTTGCCATTATTCACTTCAATTCCTAATAATATTGTTCCTTGCCTATAATGTCCATGATTCTCATATCACTGCTTTTCTCTTTTCCCTAGTGCTCCGTGACCTTGCTTTACTATCCAACAAAGTACGAAAGCCAGCAGGATGCTTTTATCAGCAACAATCATTTTATATGAATGTTAGCATACCTATTTCCTGTCTGTCCTGCCCTCTTCCCCCCGTTCCCTTTGGCAATAATTTATTAAAATTATTTTGATTGAGTGCACGTGGACCCCTGCCTTCTACTGGAGAATATCATATGGGTTCAGCTGTGTGTCATAAACCTCATTCCTTTAGTAAATGAGAGAAATACTCTAGCCTTTCTTGAGGAACCAGTCATGGTTGGGAAGTAGAAATGTCTTTGCTGGGGCTATGAAGTTCCAAGTAGCCACAGTATGCAGCACAGCGCCAAGAGCAAAATTGCTACGAGGTCATGGATTTGTTAAAATAAATGTTGTTTTCTATCCAAACCTCAAGTGACATTATAACAAGGTTTTACTGTTCTCGCTGTCACTTTGCATTAAAAGTCTTGGACTGGTGAAGAAAGGCAGAGCTGAGGAGTAGAGGACAAGTAGGGAAGTGCAGAGACGCTGTGTAGGTTCATTTTTGGTGGCAAAGAAAAAAAAGATTTCAATGGCTTGACAAAGCAGGAGAAATGCAGATTGAACTGTAAACTATGAAGTTCAGTCTCAGGCTTCAGTGCACTAATACACCTTAATTGCCCCACCTGGGGCCTCCATACACCCTTGCCCATGGGCTCAGGAGCCTCATTTAAGCTCAGGCCTGGGCACCCACTCCTTGCCTGAGGTATGCTGTAGGTGTACTTTTTCCCAGACCTACACCTGAATAGTTCCTTGAATTTCCCAGACTGATTTTCGACTTGATGTGTTACTTTGCTTTTGCCTTGGTCATCACTGGTGTATCAACAGGACGTGCTACTGTCACCACTGTGCTGCACTTTCCTGGCTCAGGTGCTTTATGGCTTTGCCCTGTCAGTGAAGTCATTGCCTGGCCTCTGTTCTGACCACCCTGAAGGAGCAGCTGGCCCTTGCTGCAACAGAGATAGAGTTCTCCTTGGGGAATGCAGTCTGGAGGAGAACCAATAGAGTGCTACATATCTGAGAAGAGGAAGGAGAAGAACTGTGCTTCCCACTCTATTTCACCTCCTCCAATCCCTGATTAGAGGCAGAAAGATCTTCCCTACAAGGACGTGAAATGTGTTTCATGAATTTCTGAAAAGAAGGCAAAGGCAATTGTAGACTCTTGCAGTCTCCATATTACTGGCAGTCATGCAAAGAAGTTGCTGGCAAACTGCATGGGAAAGCAAGCAGTAAATACATGCCAAGAAGTAAAAATAAAAATAATGACGGTTCAGACTTATTCAGTTTCCATAGTATCAAAATTTTAGCCAACAAGACATCATTACTTACCTGATGTAGGATCTCCAGTAGCATATCAGCCTTTTTACCAAGCCCCTGTCAGATATTACCATAAAATAATTACCTACATTTAGAAAAAAAGAAAAAAAAAAACAAAGCCCACGACAAAACCCACCCACACACCATGACCTGAGGTTCATTGCTTTGATAGAGGGAAGTCAATAGTCAGGAAGATGTCAGAAACTGAAGCTGTATAAAGAACATATTCTTAACTTAAACATAAAGAACACAGCATACAAACTGGGAAAGGGGTCTTGAACCTGGTGGTACTGATAGCTCTGCAGTTATATTGCTATGCTGAACAGGCTGACTGTAATTGAGCATAAGAAGATCCTCATAGCTTATTACAGATGAGTAAAAATAAGGCCCCGAAGATGGAAGTGATGAGAGAACTCTACCTCTTTCAGCTCAAGTAAAGAGGCTTTACTTTTCTAACTGATGGTAGAATAGAAATGGAAAAACATTCAGATTACCTCTTAAGAAAAAAAACCAAACCAAAACAAAATACCACAACAAAACACCCAGAAAGGATATTGCTTGTGTCTTTTGGCACAGGTCAGGTCAGTAGAATTCTCCTCCCATGAGATGTGGAATGGCTGCACAACTACTCTGAAACAGTTTTTATAGCATCTGGGAGCTGTTCTGAGGCTTACTCGCCTGAGGGTTGATGCTTGGTCTGTGGATCTCCACTGGCATGGAAATACTGATCATGCCTCTCCTGGACTATCCTCATTCCAAACATCCTTCTATACATTCAAGTGACACTTTTTTCCATTCCATTTATTTTGTAAGAGCCAAAAGCTTTGACCAGGATGTGGGAGGACTCTGTATTTTTATACTTCTCAGATCTTAGCACATAACCCACAGGAAAGAAAGAGCTGAAGTTACTTGTTTGCTTCTTTTATTAGAAATAAAAAAGTTCACAGCTCTTTATCTGTCAGTCATTTTCCCTGTTAAACGTCAACATGCATCTGAGGTTGCTAAAAATGCAATATCCGGGTAAGATTCAAAATAAAAAATAAAAAAATATGCATGTGTACCAGACAGTCCTGATTAATTTCCAGCCCCTTTAAAGTGGCCTTTTTCCTCTCTCCTCAGATTTTTTTCCTCTGTTGTTGTTCTCACTATCACCTGTCATTACAAATACAAACCCTGTTTCCTATTTCACTGTAGCTAATGAAGCTTGGTTAAAAAGTATGGCCTCTAAAACCAGTAGTTCCAAGGTATTCACAGTCTCTGTATAAAGAGTCCATGTATCCAAAGCAAGGACTAATGTAAATGGCAGTGACAGGGAGACCCTTCTGCTCCTGGCTAGGGCCTGCTTTTCCTACAAAGATGAATAATCCAGAACTTATTTGCCTCTTTATGATTGTTCTGACTGATAATTATTGGAAAAGAATGTTGCACTGAGTGCACACTGTTTGTTTAGCCATACAGCTTAGACTGTAAAACAGAAAATAATTAAATAGCCAAGATGCTCATCTTTCAAACAAGCATACTGGAAAGATGTTCTAGCACATTCTGTCCTCTGCAGCCAGAGTAATCAGTGTTTTAAAATAATGAAGGTTCCTGGTAATTCTTGTGTAAATTCCTAACTTATTCTACAAAACATCTAAAATGTGTATCAACTATAAAGGTGGTGTGCTGAGGTCTCCATTTATGTTCATATGCTGGGAATATAAACAGCCCTGCATACCTTTTTCTTAAACACACTCACCGTAGATTTGTCACTCTGTTCAGTTTGTCTCAAACCTAGAAACCTTGTAGAAGTAGTTTTTCATGAGCTGAGGTCATTGTGAGGTTTTGGGCTTACCATGTAATAGGTTCAGGTTTGTGCTTTCAATTTACTGTAAAGTGATTTTAGTACTTAAATACCAGACTATCTCAGAATAGTTGTATGCATTCCCACTCTAATAATTCAAATCAATCAGCATATATTGCTTTTTCTATTTCTTCTAAAATTATTACATTTACAAGCTACTAGTTCATTAGCAGAACTCACAATAGCAAGAGATTAGGGGGAGAAATTGATGCAACTAATGGAATAATGAAAATGAAATCATTCCCACAAAGGACTGCATTTTCAGCAAAGTTTTGTTCTGTGGTAAAACAAAACTACAGCTGTCAAAAATATGGCACCCCAGCCCCTTAGTAAATTTTAAAAATACCATCTGCAGGCAATGCAGTGCAGATAAACAGATGTCGCAGAAGTACAAAGCCCAAAGAGAAAATGGTTTGACAGTTCTAAGGTTAATATGCCTGAAAAAAAGATAACATATGTTTCTCTGATGAAGAAAGAGACTGCAAAATGTAACAATTGCTAACGTTTATAAATAGCTATTGACTGACTAATACACAGTTAATACCTGCATTCGTTATTGTTTTGAGTTTCCTTAAGAACAGTAAGTAGATCAATTAGAGAGGACTACAGGTTCAGCATCTTTCTGTGTAGCATTAGTTGTTTAGTTTAACTGGAGAAGGTCCCTACACTATCTTTAATCTGCTTGTGGGGTTTTTCTTCCCTTGTCCAAGAACTCCTCTCATTAAAGCAAACTCTTTTGAAATATGCAACACTGGCTAGCTTAGTCCCACTTACTAATGGTCCTGAATTGATTCTTAATTAGTTGCAGTTTTGGTCAGAATCCCATTAAAATAGCTGAGTGCTCCAACAGGAAAGAAGGAACCAGCGGGTGTTCTGCTGTGAGCTGCTGAGACAGGGTGAGCTTGCACCCACAATGGCAGCTACGCAAAATGCAGTGAGATTCAAATCACGCTCCCTGTCCTGGTTTGAACACAAACCTTCGTATGGTAATTTATCCTCCATCTATAAAACAGGATGAAGAAAGGCATCCAGATGCTGTTAGAAAACTTGCATTCTTCCAATACTCTTCTAGCCTCTTCTTAAGGAAAAGAAAGGATACAAATTCAGAAGAGTATGAAACCTTGCAGTAAATCCCTGGTCTTCTTTTTCTGTATAACCTTATTTGCTATATATTTTCTAACCTTCTGTTTATGTTCTAGAAAGCCTCTGGGAAGCTAAAGAGTACATTTTCGTGTTTTTCTTCCAAATGACTATTTGCTATGAACTGAAGCATATTTTTGTTTATGAAGGGAATCAGTGGTCAGTGTACAGCTATTGCTTTATGATTTGAGTTTAATTATAGAAAAGTGGGGTATCAAGAAAACAAGCTCTTCTAAAGCACTATCTGGAGCAAGTGTCCCTGTTGTTAGGGGACAGTGATGTCACGTGAGCAGCTTTTGTATTCAGCAGTAATAATTCACTGCCTGCATGGGAGGATTGATCCCAGCTATGGTATCCCCAAAGGAGCCTCCACTAGGAATGGGCTCACATACTTTGATCTGCAGATTAACATGAGCAGGATCACAAGCCTTTGTCTCCTGTAAACATTGTATGTCCCTAAATTTGTATCCAGCAAAAGGCTGAGTCTTGTGTTTATTTGGGTAATGAATTGCAGTAATTAATGCATGCATTGATTCCTCTACTGACTCTCCCCTAAAGGCCATTTCCATTTTTAATTTATAGAAAATGCATACGATTCCTTTAATCAGAGCACAGTCTGGAATCTAAAATAAACACTCACACAAAAAAATATAGTAAATAGAAGTGAGATTACTGAGCAGAATTAAGGTAGGAATTTAGGTATACAGAAGTAGAAGTTGTATTTAACATTATATTAAAAGACACAGCAATACTACATAGCAAGGAGTATAAGAATATGCATTTGGAATTTTCAGGGCACATCCAACTCTATAATCAGAGAAGCACAAATCCTACTATTTCATTGAACAGGCTTCCACTTACTTCAGGGCTCAGTTTGGTCCCTAACATATGAATGCATATTTATGTCACATATTTCTATTACAAGGATATTTTGATGCTGTCTTTCTTTCAGTTTTTTATGGCTTCTGCATTAAAAAAAGACCCTACCATTTACTAAATATTCTTGAGGGGGGAAGATTCAAAGGAGCAATGTGTGCTTCCTTTATGAATTGTGACTATTTCTTATTTGCTAAGTGCCAAAACTGTACTCAGCATTGCACAAGATGCAAAATGCAAACAGCCTTTCCCTCACAGTCCTTCAGCCCAAAAGCAGTTTCTAGCATTCCAAACATTACCCTGATATTAAACTGGACCATTCACAAACAACGTTGGCTTCAGAACAAAGCAAAAATCAAGTGCAAACCAAATAACACAGTTTAGGAATAAAAAAAAACCCAACAACAAATTATATCTGATTTTCT
Source organism: Phalacrocorax aristotelis (assembly GCF_949628215.1). Lineage (NCBI taxonomy): Eukaryota > Metazoa > Chordata > Aves > Suliformes > Phalacrocoracidae > Phalacrocorax > Phalacrocorax aristotelis. The sequence continues at coordinate 25,953,085 of NC_134280.1, forward strand.
CTTTTTTAATGCTGCAGTCCTTTCAGACATTAAGATTGTCTTTTTCATTACTTGGGAAATGCCTGCCTTGTATCATACAGTTCCTTGTGTATTTAAAATTTCCATAGACATATTGAAACGCATGTAAAATATGCCTGGGGAAGTATAAAAATACAGCATTATAAATATACAGCAAGGCAGATGATGCTGTGCTGAGGAATGCATTCTAATATTTTTCTGAAATGTACAGGTAATATAAGTTAGAAAATACCCCATCTTATGTATGCAGCGTAAAGGACACAAAAAGAAAGACTGATTTGGAAGAACACACAAACTAAAGGAATACCTGATTAACCTTTCACTGACTCCTGGGCCACGTGATGCAAAGCTTGCCTTCCTCTTAGAGTGATGGCTTTAGAAGAAGATGTTAAATTTAACCTCTGGCGCAATGATAAATTGACAATAAAAAATTCAATGGCTTGGTAATTACCAATCACTTTGGACATCGGCAACATTTTTCAGTTCTGTCAGTGCTCATTGGCACAAAAGCTTCAGCTGAAATTCTCTCGATCTCCCTCTTTTTAACTTTGTTTTCATGATGCAGATTAAATCTGCCACCCTATTACTGATTCATTTTCCTAATTTTTCATGTCTGCACCATGCCCCAGCTGCACTAGGCTGATAATTGTGGAGCCCAGCCCTGATGATTAACATCAGAAGAATTAATTATGCCTGCCATTAAAATTCCAGGTTGCACATGGTGATCAAGAAAAATTAAGTTTCTCTAGGCCTCTAAATCATTTCACCTTTGAGGAGAATGATAGTGCCTCGACAGCTAAACTGCAGCCTGCGTTCCAGAAAAGGTCTAAACCACACACCCTTTGTGTAATTCACTAAATGCCTTCCTAGTTATTCTCACTGGTTTATTCCACTTGCTAAAAGGATTTACTGCTCTCCAAATAAAGACAACTAAAGTATCTAGCTGACTGCTTGATTCCAATATAAAAGTCCTTTTTTTTCCTTCTTTCTGAGAATCTTTGAGGAGTATCTGTTATATTAATTTCCAGATTAAAGCATCACACAGAGAATGAAAGATCCAGGCACAGAAGTAGTTTCACAGAATTGGTAGATAATTTACTTTTATGCCAGTTACAAAGTGAAGGGAAATTATGATTTTAGTGCTAGGTGAAGACAATGATATTTCTCAGAAATAAATTGATAATGAAACAAAAACAGATTCCTAAGATCTTCCTATGATTCTGAAGGCTAAGTAGCAATGAGTAAGGAAAAGCCTGTTGACTGACTCATTTCGAAAATTATTTTTGCATGGGAAATTCAAAATGTATTTGGTCTAGCCTAAGGTATGACATTTACTACAGCCATAAAGAGTAAGATGATATGCATTTATCATGTTCTTTTTCTACACTATGTTTTGTTTTTAAATTACCATAATCATGCATATTACTGGCCTAGCTTTAGAAGACTGTGGTGAGGAGTCACATTCTGATGAACGGATGTAAATATCATATGTAAAATGGTAAAAGTCACTCACTACTCTACAAAGAGTATGCATGAACTATGCATCATATCTGCTTCCCTTGTTATGTTTAGGCAGTACCACCATAGTAAAACTATTTAGATGTGGATATTCTTGTTAGCTTTTACAGATGACAGATTTCTAGAATAAACTTAACAGAATCAGACCAAAGAGCAGCACAAGAGCAATTATCTTCCCCTATAAAATATGGTACAAAATGGGAGGACTCAGTACATTTAGAGATTAACTTCTACGGGAAGTCATGTGTATGGTGAAATAAGAGAAAGACCCTTCAATTTAAAACTTAAATCCTTGAGTTTAACATGAACATCACTGCTATAGCTCAAGGATATTGTATTCTATATAAAATAGGCCATTTAGAACTTGTGAGGACTTTATTGCACTGTCTCACGAATGACAACTAGCATAGTATTCGTGATTAAATGAACATTTATTGTATTTGTAACAGTATTCCAGGAATGCCATAAAATGAAGCATGAAGTCATCCATTTAAACATTTTTAAAACATGTCTTAACTGAAAGCGTTGAAAGTATCTCCTTACAAGACTTTCAGCTAAATCCAGATTTTTTTTCTTTCTCCCCCAGGACACAAGGAATAGCTCAAAGGTACCAAGATTTTCCACAAATCACAGATGTCTCCGCAGAGGATCAAGAAAACAGTCAAACACATTGTCAAAAGCCTATGAAATAAGGTGAGAGAAGTCTGAATATACTTACTGGTCTTGTCCATTTCTAACATCCATGGAGAGAGAGCAAAGGAAGTCCTAAAAGGGGAAGACATGACATGCAACACAATGATATGGGATTAAAACAGTCATGTAAGATTATGTCAAACATTTTCTGAATTAGACCAGTATTCAAAACCATAAATTCCATTTTTAGCAAGCATGGCTATCAGGTGATAAAAGGTTCATCACAGATTTAATTTTAAGACTTAAAAAAGCCCAAATCTAACAGTAGCAGGGTGAAAATTAACTGTAGTGATTTTTGATACATTTAAAACTTACTGCAAATAGATTTACTATGTAAATACATAAATGCTGTACCAGAATAACAATCAGCACAGTATGAGCTTTGGGAGAAGAGTATCTTCACTGACCCCAGTCTTGAGAATGCCAAAAATTAAAATAATTCATCTTGAAAGCAGCTTGAAAGGTGACTCTGGGATTAAGGTTTAGGCCTGGGAAGACAGGGGTTAATATGTTCCATTTCCCCTAAAATAATCAACAACCTTTGTCCAGTTTATTCTTACTAGTTCACAGATGACTCTTGCTCCTACATATGTGCACATAGTACTTTATCTACCAGTCAACTGAAATAGAACAGAAGCTAAAGAGTACAAGAGTACAACAGAACTAACATCATCTCAAGTCATGGAGTTAATACCCAGTCCAAATCCAGGCTTCCTCATTTATGGGAACTTGAATATAATATTTGATTAATTATTGTAGTGAACACAGAAAACTTCAATCAGGGTCTTACATAAACTATTTTGGTTGTAAGAGATTTCAGTTCTGAATCTCTAAATTTTGGATAATGCTAATTTCTACTCAAAACTTGACACATTAGCACAGGGAGAAGAAAAATATTGTAGACTGGGAAGGGAAAAATAGAAAAGCTGCTTGCAGAAAGAATTTTACATAAGTACAGAAACATTTGCATTGTCCTCTGACATCAGAGAAAATTCTGTCAGAACAATGTCAGGATGTGAATTCTTTCAGCCTACTGGAGAGCAGCTACAAGAAGTGACACTGTTTCTTGCAAAAGTGAGATTCACAACCTGGCTTGCAAAACCCCTGTAATACTTTGATGGTTAGGATGATCAGCTCTAAATAACAAAAATAAGCCATACCCAATTTCCAGGTAACTGGCAAATTTAAATTGAGATTTAGTTATCAAAGATCTGTATGAAATGTACTAGATAAAGAGGTCTCTGCCATTTTAAGAGATACAATTCCAGTTTTTAGCTGCTCAGCCTTCTTTTCCCCTTAAAAAAACATTATCCCATCCTTTCTAGGTAAACACCATCTACCATGAAAAAAAAATCCTTTTGCATTGTCATTGATGGTTACCTTCTGCCATCCTTTATCCTGATTTACTTTGCCTGTTCATTCCAGTGGCATGATTAGTGAAATAAGTTACTACTGGGCATCAGGAGAATTTGGCCTTTAATCTTCTACTGGTAATTCCCAGCACCACAGCTGATTGAAAGCCCCTGTGTCTGCCATCCAGATTTTTGCTAATGTGGTTTTCTACAATATCACATTACAAACTTGTATTAGACATACAATGTGCTCACCTTTGGCACGAAAATAACAGCTATCATGTGCACAACATCTTCCTGAAGGACAATGAGGCCTTCAGCCTAATCTCTTGTGCACTTTCTTTTTGTGATCTTTTTGGCATGGCTACTATTCATTGGTTTGAGTATCCACTTGAATATTGTTTACTAACAGACTTTTATTTATTTATTATATATTTGCATTAATGTGACCATGAACTTGAACCCACTGTTACAGGTGCTGTAAAACACAGGGGGTCTTTACTCAGAGCTCACTTTCCAAACAAGACAGCTGATGATGACGGACCAACAGAGTAACATAAGTAAGCAATGAGACTGAATGTGTCAGCATATTGTTATAAAGTTTTTGTAACCATCACAAAAAAAAAAAAGTTTTGAGAAGAATAATGTAAAACCATTCCCTTCAAGCAGAATGAGAATCATGTCTGACATTTTTTATTACACACACATTGATACAGCAAGAAGTGCTTTTAGCGGTGATATTTCCTCTGTGTTATATTCCTCCCATCCATGTTATTTAGGTATTTCTTCATCTCCCAAATCTATATTTTTCCCATGCTGTCAATGTGAGACTTATGTCTGTGCAAGCAACACGTGACGGTGTGAGAACACATACAGCACAGCAAACAGTTAATTTTGAGTTGCCGTCTGGTGCATGAATTCCTGAATATTAGCCAAAGAGTTCCAGAGGAAAGCATACCTCCTGATCATCAACTTTGCCCCACAGCTTCACCTGTCAAACAAATGAAGCAAACTGGTAATGCTAGACACCTCTGTATCAGTCTTTTATATCCCAAGGCAGTTGATGCCCCTCTAGCCCCACATACAAATCAGGTGTACCTCTCATGCACTATAATGAAGTAGATTGGCAGGTCTGATTTCAGCATTTTTCCTGTCAATTTGCCACGATTTCAGAGCTGTATCAACTCGCTAAAGATCAGAGACAACATTCCAGTGTTGTGTGAGAATCATGGAGGGGAAAAAGAGAAATAATTTACTTTGAAGTGTAGCAGGCTTACAGTTATACAGTGATGTTGCACTGATGCAGCTAGACATATCTGTCTTCTATACAAAGTAAAAACCACTTCATAAATACAGGCAAAGGAGAGGAAAGTTCTTTTTCCGTAACTGTTGGTGAATGAGATACCACTTCAAGAACCCTAGTCTTGCTCACATGAGTAACCACTGACTCCAAGAAGATAACTTGTATTTCTAAGGAAAAAAGTTGTATGAGCAATTGTAGAATCAGCCTCCAAATTTGCACAGTAACATGGTAAAAGCAACTACTAGTGAGGAATGTGAGAATCCAGGGAGCATCATACAGCTTGAAGTCATAAATGATAAAATGTTCCTGCACTGTAACACTGTTTTCTGTGGCTGGGACACTGCAACAGACTATCTTGGTTCCTTCTCTCTGTACCCACTACTGGCAAAGGAATGACTGGCAAGCCCTCTTGCTGTAATCTGCATGTTGCTTTGTCACAGGCTGTAGCATGCCTGTCTCTAAGCCGATACAGATGGTACTATGTCCGCTGTCTTCTCCACATGCGCTTTCTTTCTGAGCAGTCATGCACTGGGCTACTGCTCTGTAATGTGCATACAAACAAAGACACAGCACAATGCAGTGTGATATTGCATATCATCTCTTTTTCTAAGGAATTAATAGTCATGACTTTCGAACAACGCTTAATTGCTATTAAAGTTAGCGATATTGCTATGGAGATGCATTTACTTTTAGAAAGTTAAGAACAACAACTAAACTTTTATGCACACAAATTCTGGACTTATTTACCCTACTGATTTCAGTGAAGTGTACCAGTTTAAATAATTCCAGACTTGTTTACAGTTAACTCTTAAAGAAAATAGGATAATTTATGCATACATCTTCAGTTCTATGCTAACCAGATGTGGGCTCAACCTCCCTTGCTCTCTGTCACTGTAATTTGACTTGCACCATATCTGCCTGAAATAGAATACAGTGCAATCAGCATATATTTATCTATATGTAAATCCAGAAGATATATACACTCAAACACATAGCAGCAAAATTTTGCCACATGTTTATGGGGCATTTCCTATTACAAACTCCCTGAGGATGTTCAGTTTTCAAGTCCTTTCCCAATTACACTGCAGCAGGCCAGGGAGCTTTCCTGTCTAATGTAAGCCACTAGAAGACAATTCTTCCACGCGGGTGTCGTGGTGTGGAAGCTGGCCCGTGCAGTTTATGGTGCAGCAGCCTTTTAGCATTTGAGTACCACCGGCTGGTCACTGAAAGAATATTTTAGCTCTACAGCTCTCATCCTACATATTCCAGCTGTTAAACTCTCAGATATATGTAGGCTTTCATATTACACATCTTTTCCCAACTCTATGTTCATAGGATACTATCTAAATTTGGAACATACATTTTCTGTCATCACTCAAATCCATATCTACAACCTATTCAAATTGCACCCTTTCTCAAGGATTTCTCTGTCCTGAAACAAAAACAAAACTAAGTCTTCCTGCTGACAGGTCATTGCCTGTTTCCACCGTCTTTCACCTGGCATGTCCAGTACAACTCCTAACCAACTCAGATGTTAACTAGAGCCAGCTAATACCACTCCAGTGTTTGCTAAAGTCTAAGCAGACTGTTCATTCTTTGGAAGGCAGATAACCATTTCTGCAAGGCAGGGCAATGTTCACATCCCAGAATAAAGATTTTACCACACAGAGTTAATCTTATGTTCCAGATACATATATAACTCGCTAATCACATCTTTTACAATCATTCAGGTTCACGAAATTGCATATAATTGGTCAGAGGGTGGGTCCTGATGCTGTAGGTTTAACAGCTTTAAATTATATTTAAGAATATTCTTTTTCTTCCAGTAATAATTTTTACTAATTTACTGTCACCACCTGCATACGGAACTCATCCAAAACATAAAAAGTAAAATTATGTTTATTTAGGTCAGCCCATTTTGTTGGCAAGATCTGGTGGGACAATTCACACAAGTAAAGATTTGGCAAAAAATTCCCATGACAGTTTCAGTTCCAGATCTCCAGGGAAGTCTATGGAGATAGCAAAATACAATTAATTAATTTTTATTTAGCAATCATCAGAATAAGGATAACTGAATTGGCAAAAAATTCACAATCATTTTTTCAGAACTATACTTAAAATATTACGTTTCCCAATTAATTATATTGCTTAGGAAAAAAAACCAAACCAAACCAAAACCAAAAGAAACCCCAAAGCACACAAGAGAAGTAGTGATTAATAATGTTCTAGTTTGTTACACTTCCATTTGATGGGGGCCTGGTAGCTTGGTCAATATTTCATCCCCGGTGATTTCCCTTTTCACATACTACTAATCCATGCTCCGGGTTTGGAGAATAGGCCACTAGTTTTAAACAGTCTCTAATTCCTTCCATTTTGCAGTGTCAGCTATGTTTCCTTTTAAAATATCTTAACATTGAAAAATTAGTAACCATCCTCCATATGCTGTAAAATAACAAAACTAGCAAACTGATGGCAATTTAATATATTCTGATTTTAAACAGTAATTTACAGAAGTCTGACATTCACTGTCAATGTATTTTTCCACAGTGAAGAAATCTGCATGACTTCCGTACTAACATACCCTTACCTGACCTTCCAGAAAATACAATGGCAATAACTTTTTCATAAATAATACTTTCTCATATTCTTTGCAGTGACAGTAATTGTTAAAAACATAATTTGGAATGAAGATAAATCTAGAAACTTACAAAATATCCTCACATTTTCTGTAGTGACTAGGCTCAATTCCTCAAGGGATTGATGGAGAAAAAAGACACCTTTCTCAGGGCAGTTTCCCCTCCTTATCCTATACTCAACACAACCAGTACCAGTCAAAGGTCAGGGGACAAATAAGAGCTACTCAGCTAAGTGAGGCTCTGCAAGAGACAGAGGTAAATTGATATGGATGTGGGAAACTCGAATGAATGAAGAATTAAAAAGATGTTCCCACTGGTCTGGCACCTGTAACAGAAGACAGAAAACCACATATCCTACTACCTATTTCAAAACTGTTCACCTTTCAAATAAGACTGGCTGGGAAAAGGAGTGTGACATCTCTTCAAAATCATGAAGTCAAGCATTTTGGTGTTTACACAGGTTTTACTCAGACACATAAATTCCAGATTAGGATATATCGAAAGATAGGTCATATACTCTCACATCAGGTTCTCTGTTGAAGAACTGGATCTTTATATGCAGACTTGCTTTACCAACCTTTCTGCAAACATACTCAACTAAGGACCAAAGTTGGAAATCTCTTATAGTCAATCTTTTGATGAAATTCTCAGCACTTAACGATTTTAATACAGTCAAAAATTCCACAACTTGTTTGAAACTGAAAAAAGTTTGCCTGAAAGACAAAGCCTTGCAGATTCAACAGTGTTCAAGTTTTGATTCTGCTTTGATTTAATTCAAAATGCTTTGCTCTTTCTTCACCAGCTGATACCATACAGGAGTAAATCTTCATACTCCTCTTTAAGAATTGCTTCTTTCTGTGGGGGGATTTGGCTTCAGCAATATGGGGAAGACTCCAAATGATAAATAACTTAAATATTGAACAAATGGCAACATTTCATTCATGCTGAGCAGGAAAATTTAGCCCCCATGGGTTATGTTACTGGGAACTCCTTAAATCAAAATATGGAAACTCAATATCGAGGTACATAAACTATAAGCTTTATTGATCATGTCTCTTGTGACTGGGCATTCCTACCATGCTGGAGACATAATTCTGCATGGGGCTGATTTCCTTCAACACTGACTTAGGGGTGCTCAGTGTATAAAAAGTCATAAAATCCTGTTTCTGCACACATGTATCTCAGAATAGAATGTGAAGGAATTCTCAAGGGTACTCTTTTCTTTAGCTTTTCTGAAATCCTGGTCAGGCATCTAAGAATCCTGAAGAAAATTAATGGATATGCTTTCCAGTGGAGGAGGTTGCCTATTTGGCATAAACCGTAGTAACAGTATGAAATGCCTTCTGATAAGAGGCCAATGTCATTTTGTTTTCTGATCTAGTGCAATGCTAGTAATCCATTCTTACATATTTGCATAACTTTGCTTTATATCAATTTGAGTGACTATTTACCTGTCATGTATGGCATGATAGTGAGTAGATGCAGAAAAGGACAGCCAGCAGCGGGTGAAGGAAGATGCCAAGGTTATAAACCAGTGCTCATATTTACATTCCAGCATTATTTTCAAGAGAAGGTTGTCCAGCACAGACATAGGTGCAAGTAGAGACCATCAGAGCTCTCTATCAGGTAACACCCTCTCTGGCCCATTTCCGTAAATTCTCCTTAGTGGCATGTTTTATTGCCCCAGAGACACCACATGACGGCTATTTATTTAATTACTTGGAAAGCCCAGCCAAAGAAGGGTGTCTCAAGTTTGGCATGTTAGTTTCCTGCTTGCAGATTTACAGTTTAGCACTATTTGGGTTTTCAGAGTCTCCTTGTTAAAAGTGCGAGGGGTCCGTTTCACCAGGTGAAGTACCACTGCTTTGTCTGTCTCCGAACAGCTGAAATCCCCCAAAAGGCACAGAGCAGAAGTGCAGTCTGCTTGAAAACTGGTGTGTGCCGCCCCTCCAACCACTGATTAATATTCAACATATTCTGCAAGCAGAGCTCTATATCAAGTTCAGTATTTTCTCTGTCCTGTCCTTTCCTTCCCTCCTCCCGCCTAATTTTGTAGACAGACAGCCATAATACGCAATAGAAGCATAACTCTTTAAACTGAAAATGTCATCACTTAAGAATACAAGAGAGTGGTATGTGTCACGTATGTCTGCAAAATGCAGTTGCTGTCTGTTACAGTCTGTAGCAACTTTTAAATCTGTCATCACGGCATGAATTTCATATTAAGCTCCTTCCCAGTGCTTTAGCCAGGAAGTAAAGGGGGGAACATACTGTATCATTTATGGGCATGCTGGTGCTGGGTCAACCATGACATCACTCTCCACTCCGCTGAGCTGTAATGAGGTGAAAAGGCAGCTTTAGAACAACATAGCACTTTATTTATTAGGAAAATTTAAGTGTGCGTGTATTTCAATTTATGATAAAACTGAAAACAAAGGTTATGGACTGTAGCTCTCCTACAGCACAAAGTAAGGGGGGAGGGAAGGCATTTTGTGGATGGTGAAAGATTTAATGCACATTAAGCACGGAAGATTGAAAGTTCTGGGCAGGCTAAAATCCTGTACTGACAGCCCAACCAATTAGAGGTGGTACACAGTGCATTTTGCTGCAGTCAAATCGTACTGTATACTTCGCTGAAGCAAGAGCCTAATTGAGACTAGCTAAAATCTTCACATTCCAAAGGACATAAGCATATAAATTGAGCACAGAAGAAAAGAATTTGGTGAGAGTTGGAGGCTATAAGAGCCCTTGATTGCAGAAGGTTCCCTAGAAACCTGCAATGCTTTTTTAATAACCTTAGAGAAGCTAAACAGTTCATAGCATCTCTCCAGATTAATGCTTAAATATAAGACGGACATTTGTACCTTACAGTAAGGAAGGTTTTTTGCTCACAGCTGGAGATGGGACAAAAGAGGTACAAAAAAAGTAGAAAACCACAATGCAGAACAGGTCTGATCAGACTTGCAATTAACTGCTCTTGTTCCTTTTTTCTCAATTACTTCTTCTAGTGTTCAGTTTTATTTTTAAGGTTGGCTTAATTGTTTTTCATGCTCAAGTGAAACAGTAAGGAACATATTATTTTTACTGCAGGCAGAGTACCAGCAGTTGGCTTCTTCAGGAAAGCACTGCAAAAGCATCGCTGTTACTTACTTCCCTATATTGAATCTTGCCTTGCTTCTAAAAAGGGCATCCCACTGCCAGCTGATCACTAACCTGGTAATTCTGACTCCCTTGGCATGCACAGGAAACCCCACACCCATAGTATTCGAACAATATTTTTAGAACACTACATGCAAGCTGAAGCTTTTCTGTCTGCAAGATCTGAACACGGTAAGTACCAGATCTATGACATGAATTTCTAGGCACTACTTTAATGCAAATAATAAATAATAATTTACATAAATACCCTGCCACATATAATTAAATAGATAATCATATCTAGGTTTAACTAAGAAATGTAAATTTTGATATTGAGATTCTTTTCCCTATTACAAGATATTACTTTAACAGCTCTGGTCCTAAGAAAGAGAGAGCCTGAAATTTGTCTGTAGCCAGAATATCTAGGGTTATAACCTTCCTAAATCTCACAAACCTCTAATACCTAGCAAAAGTCTGAACAGTATTTGGCAGAAAATACTCCATGAAAACCCATCTGGAAGGGTCAGTGTCAGCCCCCAAAAAGGTGGTATTCTTTTTTTCAAATTAGTGGTAAGATGCTGGGGTTGTAATTTTTCAGATGAAATGTAGAACTACATGCCTCAGTGTTCATAGAGGTTTAAGAAGCCATTATATGTTTCTCAAAGCAACTGTATTATTACTGGCCAAACTCTCACATGGGGGAATTAATTCTGCACAGTATATTTATCCCAAGAAGGGAAAACAGTTTCTTTTTTTTTTTTTTCCATTGCATACACGTACCAGGCAAATGTCTCAAACATTTTTAAGATCATGCTTCAAAAGTTAATATCGACCTTCTAGAAAAAAGGAATGAAGTAGGCAGAAGAGATAATTTTGTATATGTTCTTATTTCTGCCAAAAAATATCCACTAGACAGCATCAAATATTTCATGAGTTGCAAGGGCTACATTTCCAACCATGCTCTGCAGTGTATACCTTAAAGAAAGTGCTGAGTAAATGGGGAAACACATGCAGTAGGCAACTCCTCAATCCAAAGGCAATCAAAACGTAGACATCTTTCATGCTTTCTTTGTTCTTTTCTTGATTTTTTGGGTAAGGTTAGCCTTCTATATTGTCTTTTTCTACTTTCTCCCTATTCTAATCAGGTTGAATCAATCTATGGATTTCCTTGCTTAGGAAGAAAGGTCGAAAGAAATGCCATGACTATAAAGACTTTTAGTCCAACATTCATTCTTAAAATATCTTTGTCTGCCCTCTCAGTACACATTTGAAAAATAGTTCTGGAAAATTATCCAAGGAACCTCTTAATTAAAATATATTTATTTAAATTTGACTTGTCAATCATTCTCTCTATTTCCCCTCACATGTGTTACTTGTTTCAAGTACCACATGAACCAACAGTAAACATTGTTTTCCATCTCTAGCTGTGATGGAAAGCACCTGGAAGACAAAAAATGACGGAGGGAATCAAACCCAAGATTATACAGCATGAACCAAATTCATTCTTCATATGTTTCTTCAAATGATGACCTAAATTGAATTACATTGTGAGTCAGTCTGGCTCTTTATCTGCATTTCTTATTAAATTGCTCGATGTTAACATCTGCCTTTTCATTATACCTTGTGGCCTTTTCTTTCCCGTTAATAACCTCGCCATATGCCCCAAGTTCAGTACTTCCTCCACTGAATTTATTTTGTCATCTACAGATTTTTTAAACTGTTTCCTTTTTCAGTATGTGAAACATCTTAGTAGAAGACAAGAAGCATAGTCTCTAAATTATCCACTACTTGCATGATGCTCTTTTCAACAGGTAGCCCTCTGCATCCTTCTCTATTTAGTCACCCTGTTTCTGTCACCCCTGGTCACACTGAGTAGCATGGTACTCCCTATGAACCTAAAGTCTTCAGAAAGAATAGAGAAAAAAGCAGAAAACATCATCATGTCACTGTATGAATCCAGAATGAGCTACTCTTGAGTACCAAACACAGCTTTGGTTTCTCTAGCTCAAAAAAGTTGTAGCAGCATTTGAAAAGAGAAAGGAAAGGGCAGCGAAGATAATTGGGACTTGGAGTGACTTCTACACAGAAATTATTAAATACAGCAGGACTCTCTAGCTTAAAGCCCTGCCTCTGGGAAGACATGATCCTAACTATAAAACTCAGAAGTTGCATGAAGCTGAAAGGTCTTTCCTAATACAAGAATTAGTATAAAATGAAAATAGTTCAATCAATGCACAGTTATACCAATAAAATTAGACAGAGGATGCTGGGAATGCTGAAGATTTAATGTGAATTTTAAAAGCTGTTAGATATTTTCATGAAAGAAAACTCCATCCAGGACTATTAAACACAAAGATATCACCTTTGCTTCATGAAATCCTAGAGCCATACATCAACGAAGACTAGAGGAACAGAGAGGGGATTATCACTATATGTTTGACCTAATCTCATGCCCTTCCATAGGCAGCTATTAGTGGCCACTGTTGGAGGAAGAAATCTGGGCTAGGTAGGCTGACAGAGGAACTCCAGTAGCGCTAGCAGCAAAATTTTAAAATCTCATTGTCTGACACAGCTTACTGCCTGTGCAAAGAGAGTTAGTAAGAAAGAATGTGTACTCCTACCCCAGCTGATCCAGTTCACAGTTTCAGTTAAAACACTAAACTGAGCTCCGGAACATAATACAGACCTTGGTCAACTTCTCCTGTGACAGCAGTGACATTCAGTTAGTGAGGAAGCAGAGAACTACTCAGCAGTGCCTTACACTGCTGTAGTAAGATTCACAAATGCTCTTCTGACAATGTCGGTATCATCTGCATGTTATACTGCATAGCAGCATGGCTCTAAAGTATGTTTGTCTCACTTTCAGCCTGCTCGTTAGCTGACACCACAGACCTTCTATAAATACTTACCCTACATTTTTCTGTGTTCACAAATCAGAGGGTTCTTTCCCACTTTAATTCTCTAATATTTCTCACAGTGCCTTATAACCTGTACAGAAAAAGCTGAACGTGAAGAAACAAGCAATGAAACACAATGCAGGAAGATGCCAAATCAGTCAGAAACCCCCACCCTATCCACACACAATCAGCGCCAGCTGTAGTCCAATTAAACTTAATCTAGTCACATGCTCATGTGTTCCTCAGAAATTAGAGGAAATCAATTCAAATGCTAATGAGAAAACTCATAATTTATTATCTGCTGAGGAATGCATGTTACATTAATTTTAACTGTAAACAATTATTTTTATTGCAAGATTAATTACACCATCCTATACAACTTCCTTTTTTCATATTTTTTGAAGGAATTACTTTTCTGCTACTGTTTTGTTGATCTGTCACAGTATTTTAAGCCTGGAAATGTATAATTAATTTAGGAATACTACAAATGTGGTTTTCTATTCTTCTGTCAAAGGAAAGTGGAACAAATGCCTGGGGCAAAATACAGAAAGATCCAGCTAAAGCTTTGGCCTACACAAAAGTACAAGAGCTGAAAACAGTGCATTCCTTATTGGGAGTCTGGAGCTAAAAATGTAAAGGTGAGAAAAGAGAGACAGTCTAGTTAAAAGCAAAAGTAAATTTTCATGGCTATCGGCCAAAAAAGAATGAAAAATAGAATTTTGAGTTAAGCTAAAATATCATTCAGTTAGCCCAGTAGCTTGCTTTATTTTTACTTGATCCCTTTTTATGTGATGCTTTCTTTTCTCCTGTACATAATTTTTTTAAAATAAAAATCAACTTCATTACACAGTCAGGAAGTTGCAAAATATTTTATCAATAAAACACAAGGAAGTAATGGAAAGGAGAGGCATTTCAAGAAAGCCTATCTTGTTTGCTGACCAGATTCTTACTGTCTTTCTATATTGTGTGTGTACAGAATGAAACATCTGCATTATAGCTGAAGTTTATTGCAGTGATACAGAGGCAGAGAACAAGAAAAATAATCCAGATAGATAGTATTTATTTTTTCAGTTCCCAGGTTTTTATTTTTGTTTGAAAAGCCTCTTCTAATCTTAGAAGATGTCAGTGATAAATGCCTTATCCCAAGCAGCCCATTATTCTTTTTGTGTGTTTGATTTTTAACACCTATAAGAATTCAGACACCCTTACCAAAACGAAAACCAAACCAGAAATGCATTTAAAGAGTTAATTTAATGGCTGGACAAACAAGAAAGACCATCCAGTATAGTAGTTTAATTTCACATTGATTGCTAGGAGTTTCCTCAACACAACTACATCTGGCCTTCAGTTTTTTGGGATGACTGTGGGGCTCCGGCTTTGGGGCTACAACTAAATAGGAGATTTTTCTTGACAAGTGTTTTAGTGATACCATTGGTTACATCACTTTATGGGAAACATGACAAATGTAGCTCTTTTCCGCCTTGCAAATCCTTTGCAAAACTGATTTGCACTTTCACTAATTTATTAACTACTCATAATGTATTCAAAGAAGACTTTAAACATATTTGACTTTGTGTATCATCTAAAAAAACCTTTACACTACTTTTTATTCTTGTCATGCGTCTAGTAAATGCAATCACATGTTTCTGTTTATAATAAATAGTTAGCATACCTTTTAGCTGAGGAAAAAAAGTGTAACAATGCAAATAACAAAACCCAAAGAATAACAGATAACACTGTTCTGCAGAAATAGCCTTGTTCACATGCATATAGTGCAGAAGATAAGATCATATTCAACCTACAAACTGTAGTGCAAACAGAATACATTACAGTAAATATTCACCAAAAGCTTCTGAAGACGAGTTTCACAAGGTTGGGCAGAATGAACTGTTTGTCCTCAAACTCTGTTTTTAGCATTAAATCAGATCAGTATGTCGTTGTAGAGAAACAGGGGACCAGTTCATAACAGCTGGCCCATTTTATACCTGAGGGTAATGGCTTAGCAAAAAATGCCTCAATTTCTTAGTGTTTCCTTCGCTGTCTTTACCTTTCTAATAAACATGGACTGTACTGCACACCATGGTCACTCTTTTCTTCTACCTTCGTGTTAAAAAGAAGCATCTGTTTTAAAAATCTCTCACAGAGGATTACCACTAGTTACCGTGAAGTCTTGTTCATGATGCAAAGTTAAAAGGAAACAAAGGGTGAGGGAAATTCAAACGTCATCTGCATTTGAATGTTGCTGGCCCTATACTTCAGCAGACCAAATGGTTCGGCAGTCACCAGAATTATGCATTTCCTGCTCTAAAACACCTTTGGATTTCTAAGCTAAGCTTAGCAACCAGTGCTGCCATGAAGCTCTGATCAAGCAGTACAATCTTCATTCAGTCTTCATGCTTCAAACCCATACAGTTTGAACTCCTTCCCAATAAAACTAGGGAATGTGATGAAGCTACCCTGGATGCCTTTGTACTTCACATACGGATGACATACAATGACCAAAGGAATTTCTCCTTGGCACAGGGTATTATGTTGCCTTAGCGTGTGTGTACCAACACCCCTTCCTTTCAGTTTGCTTGAGCACAATCTTCAGTTCATTCTGACTAGCAGAAGCTTTGAAATCTGTCTTTACTGACAATGCTCACCAAGTAAGAACAGTGCTGACATTTTCCAGTAGAAGAATGCAGGATTTTTCAGAGATATTTAGTGGGACAATAATAGCCACTAGAGTTGTAAGAGTGTCTTTAAAGACAACCTAAGTAGAAAATGGAACCACAACTCTAATCCTGTTAAGCAAAGAGCCCTAAAGAAAAGTCATTAAATTTTGTATTTCAAAATTTTATAGTTCAAAGTCAGAAAGAATTATTAGATGCTTCCAGCTGGCCATCTGTTAATCAGAAACCATTAAGTTTCATTCAGATGGCCCACATTGATTCCCAAAATTTCTAGTTAACCCAAAATACTTGGCCCCATCGGGGTATTAAATTACCTACTGAGGCAGAAGGTGGAGGAGCAAAAATAAGAGTCCAATAGGCAAAACTTTAACACAGGCATGAAACTGATGAGGTGAGATATGCCCGAGCGATCTCAGCAAATGAACTCTACCCTCCACTATTGAGGGCCTTCCCCATCTGGGTTGCAGGTGTATTCCCTCCTAGACAGCAGTCAGTCTAACACAAGTACGTGAGCAAGACAAGACAGCCACATCTAAGAGGTTTCTCTGTACAACTCAGAACACTGGCTCACATTATCTGGTGTCCTGTGTGTAGTTATGATCAGCCTCTCCTCCTTTAGAGGAAGCTGCAAACAAACAAAATCCTTGGCTCTATATACTTAATTGGATGTCTGGGGAAATTCCTTCTTGACTGGCTGAAGCTCTGAATCTTGATTACTCTTCATAACCATTGTCTTAATGCAGAGCTGGCTGTGTCACAAAAACAATGCAAAAGCGTTTCAGAGAGAGCAATGCAAGCATTTAAGTTCCTGCTACAACCCACAAAAGAAAGGAGGAACTCAGATTTACAAACTCCATCCCCACATTTCTGTCCCTAAAAACACCACCCAGGAATTAGAATTTCTCACTGAAGCTGGATTACAGTTTGGGGTTTGTTTGTTTTGGTCTGGGTTTTTTTTTTTTTGTGTGTGTGTGTGTGTTGTGTTTTTTTTTTTTTAAATATCTAATCTTCCTTCCTTAAAAATCTAAGTAATGGTGAGTCCTCTACCTCACCTGGCAAGCCATTCCTGCATCTAATTACTCTCTCAGCTTCCAGCCACCCGATCTTGTTATGCTTTGTCAGCAGGACAGAAAAGCCCAATTATCACATTTTTTTTCCATGGAAGGGTATCGGTGTGCTTCTTGACCTTATCTTTAAGAAGCTGTGTAAGTAGAACTCCTTGCTTCTTTCTTGGAAGAAAAAGGCTTGCTTTCTAGCACCTGCATAATTTTTGTGGCTTGCATTTGAACTCTTACTTCCACATCTACCTCTTGAAGAGTAGTCTCCAGAAAACAACACAATCTTTCCAATATTGTTTGCACTTCTTTAGCTCTACAGATACTTTTCTTCTCATACAGCCAAGGGACCCTTTGCCTCTTTTAGCTACAGCATTGACAGCTCATATTGAACTGAATATTCATAAGGTACTGCATTCTTCTAAGACAGAACTACTGCTTACATTCTTAACTTCTAGGTAGAGCATATCTTCCTATATTATAGCAAGTATCTGTAGTATAGTATCTGTAGTGATACTAACACACATTTGGAAATCATATAATGACTGTCCTGTGGCCATGTCAGTAGGTCACTGAGATCCATTTAATAACTGTGCTTTTTCTTTATTGTGACTGACTCATTAATGTTTGTCTCATCTACAGACTTTAGCAAGTAATGCTCTTCAGCATTGACTAGTTTTTCTGACAAAAATATTAGTATCAAAACAAGCCCAGATCCCTGGGGAGCTCCACTGGAAATAAATTTACCAAATTAATCTCTCCCTATAAACGAATATATTTTGATATCTGTCATTAGCCTATTTTTAATCCTTTTAATAAGTGCTCTGCTAACACAAGTTTTTTTCTAATCAAAATGGTTTAAGATGAAAGATATATGCAGACAACCGCAAATAATATAGTCAGTTTGGCGCTTATAAATTGGACATATATATGCCACTTGTCTGTTCCACTTGAGAAGTAAACCAGGTTAGCTAAAGTGAAAGTGGATTAACTAGGACATTCACAGCACAATTGCAATGGGCCATACCTGTGCAGAGCGACTTAACACAACACACCGCACGTGTACCTCAACACAGATTGCTGCCGCACTTTACCAGCTGCATACAGCTGCACTGAAGATATTCCACATAAGTGCAAGATTCTGCATGGCTCAGGGGGCGTTAAAGGGCCTTTCCAACCCAGACCAGTGATGGAAACATCACGTAGAGCTACATGGGATGCTTGTACAGGCAACTGAAGAACCTCCCCACTAACGATCTGCAGCCTCCAACTTTTCAGAATCTCATTCCTCAGCCAAAGTTCAGTGGACTGGCATAACTTTTTGTGTACAGTGCTGTGCCTTTTAAATATTGCACAGACCAGTTTTCACAGTAGACTGATAGATGTCTAATTAAAATGCATTCTTTTTGAAAGCTGTATTAATTGCACAGGATGTGTCTGGTAAACTTGGTCTTGTTCGTGGTCTACCTATGTCTCAACTGCAAAACTTCTGTCAAAAATGCAACTGCCAAATTTTTATGTACTTACTGGATGGCATTCAAATACAAAAGTTGCTTGTAAACCTAAGAGCTAGTAGCAGATTACACCCAGAGAGTTAATTGCTCTCTTTTCCTTAAAAGACTTCCTAGTTTGGAATCTCACCTTTTGGGTAAATGTGCAAACAGAAAGCCTGAATTTTTGAGGGTCATTTGCTGCTTATCAGAAGCCATGATGAATATTTGAGTAGCCGTACAGCCTTAGATGTGACAGTTACCTGTGTACTGCCATAGCTTCATCACAGATAATGTTGTAAGCATTCACAACACAAACTCAGACGTTATCCTATGAGCAGGTTGATATCAGACCATCTGTGAGTATAAACATTTGTGCAGATGAATTCCTGCTGCATATCAGCTGATGAACATATAGATGAGTTTCCTTTGTGTAAAACAAACTCTTTGTGACTAATCAACCTTTGCATCTTGACACTTCAGTGGTAGAGTATATACATCCTTTCAGCTCTGCCATCAGAATGTAATAAATCTTCCTGCTCGTGTCATAATACTCTTCTCAATATTTATAGTTACAAAAATTTAACTCTTGACTGCATGTTAAAAAATGCAGAGAGGATTGATTGTTAAAGTAAAAATCAATCTGAGGGTTTTGATGATTTAACAAGCCTCAAAAGCATATAAATGTATCACAAAAACTTTGATTGATTTATAACTTTGTAATCCATCCCTCCTCATCTATTATACTGTAAGTACTATTTTATCAATCATTAGTAGCAAGACAAGATAGAGCACTGACATCTTCCTGACACAATATGACCATAACTGGAATCTTCTAATATACAAATGCTTTTACCTGGCTATTAATAGTACACTTCACTAAAGATGGACTGGTATTTCCAGCCATATTGAACGACTGAAGTTTGCTATCAATCCTGGAAGTGTCTGCTCTGGATGGTTGTACCTACCGGAACAATAGTGGAGTGCCAGCCAGACTACAGTATTACTGTTCTTACCAGTACTTTCATTTATCTCTGTAGAAAGACAATCATTTCAAATTAAATCCATAGTAGTGAGGGAGAGGTGGATATTTTTCAAGATTTTAGAATCAGAATCTGACTCTGATCTCCATGAAAACATGTTTTCATTTTTCCACAAGCTTACAATTCTCCCATGTGCATGAGACTTCAAGATTATGGGCACAGGCTAGGACCAGCAGTGATGTCAAATAAAGATCAAGAGCTTACTACATAGCACCTCTTTGTAATGTCACTATGATAGCACTTTTCCTAAGGTTTTAAATTCTTTCTAAAGATTTTTATACAGGATAAAAGAGCAAAAAGTCTCCACCAAAAATTAATACCAAACCAGATTGCCATTAACTTCATTTTAAACAAATTCTAAGAAAAAAGAAGTCTTTGTCACTTATACACTAAAAAGGCAGTGTAGCTCTATAAATTATATACACCATGGAGGTCAGTGGTTTAAGCAATATAGTGAACAGCTTGGGCCACAATACATTTTGTTTCTTCATCCCTTTGGCAATTTTTTTTGGTAGGTGACACTTGTGTTCAAGCTTTTAAAATTCTTTGCAGAAAAGGTGTTGTGAAAGCCCGACTAGACAGTAGGCTCTCCCAGGGCAATTCAAGGCCCTGCCAGACGGAATCCCTCCTAGTTTCCATGTATCTCTTACTGCTGGACATTTTCACCCTATAAATGGATGCATTTTACTGCTGAAGTGTCTACCCTGGGCCAGTTTCTTATCTTCTTTATACTAGTGTGAATCTAGAACAATTCCTTTAATGACAGTGGGGTCATTTTGCATTTATGCTTGTGTAAATCAAATCAAACTTTGTAATTTCTGTCTGCACTTCGAACGCTAAATATTCCCATTAACTTCAGTCTTGTTTTTAGCTGTGTAGCAAATCCATAACAATGGCAATAACCTGTAACATGTTTAAGACATTTAGAAATACATGGCATTATATAATGTGGTCTATTTCATATGCATTTATTGTTTTTATATAAGTTATTCCTAAAAAAATTCCTGCTGTACCCTGTTGAGAGCCAGGCTGTGGGTAATTCTATGTCAAATGACAAGCTCCAAAATTTTTCCAACAGGGTTTTGTCTACATGAGCAGGGCTGTGAATTGGATCTTCATATAGATGTCTAGGCTAACTTTTTGGTGACAATGAGCCACTCCAGGATCAAATCTTTTGTTAAACTGTTGTCTTATGCTTTCATATATGGACTTACTGCACACCTGGCACACCGCAACACATTTAAAATATAATATTTAAGGACTAGTAATTAAGTGTTTATATTAATCCTAACCATGAGACAGTCTTTCTGCATCAGAGTGATTCACCTTGAACCCTGCATGTCGTCACCTTCTATGTGCATATCATATCTTTTATTCACAGAAATAAAAAAAGATCTCTGGGAACTCTAAAATCCTGACTTTTCCCCTTTGTTCCAGTGGGCCAAGGAATTCTTGTGGGGAAACGAATACTAGAAATGTCTGATGGGAACCAACAGTAGCCCCCGTTGTATGTATACTCATTTTCTGAAGATCAAACCAGCCTCAGGCTAGATTATAATTTTTAAGATCCTCCTTCATGTCGCTAATAATATGGGGAAAGTTGGAAATGTCACTGCAGAAAACTAGTATGCAGCTCATCAGTGCCACTCTACCAGCAGTAAGGGGGAGTATAGAGGGCTATAATCCCATTGAAACTGGCAGTAAAGCTTCCACAGATCCCAGAAGTTAATTGAAAGAGTGTCAGAAAATAAATCAAATGGGAATTTGGGACCAGAAAGAACAAATAGATGCATGAGACCTCGTGGATATTTGCAAGAAGCTCATCCAGTGTGAATACATGACAGAACAGGATTGGTCATGAAAACAGCAAATTCATATAAAATTACATAAGTACTTTGCTCTGCAAAGGAAGAGGGTGTAAATCTTCTCAGTGAGTCAACAAGCCTCGAAGGTTACCTTCTTTAAATCCAGCATCTCCATATACCTATTGTTCTGAGCTCCTCCTTATTCAGGCCCAGTCAAGGAGTATTTCCAGATTTGTCCTAATCTTATTATTTATTTCTTATTTCAGATAAATAAAAATCAGACAGGCAAAATAGCATAAGGCATACAGTCATGCTGAGCACAGATTTTGAATGAAGTGTCACATTCGTACTTGCATGCTAGGTAGCATATATTGTCCACTGGGTATCTGCAGTACAATATAAAGTATCTGTAAGAAAACTCTGGGTCTGCCACATTTTCACCAATGAGCACTTCATAGATTTCACCTTAGCCCTTATGCAATCAAACCACAGCTGAGAACTGCACACCTGAATATTTATGAAAGATCTTACTAAGCTGCTTCTATAGATGTGTTTTCCTTCCATTGTGCTTTCTTTCTCCCAGAAAGCACAACTCAATCGACACTTTTAAGAGTACTTTTTAAACATTGATTGGTTTAAACATTAAACTGTCACAAGCCTAAAATAAAATTTTATTAAATTACCACTATACTGAAGACCATGGCCCCAACCTGAAGACAGCTACGTGTATTAGTAGCATTACTGCATGATTAGTGTTAGCAAATTAATGAGACTGCTTTAAGCATTTGCAGGAGCGTTTCACCATTCACAAGTGCCCATTAATTAGTTAATAGCTCATATACATTAATATCTAGGCAAGAATTCCTTAAAAATTATTCAAACACTTGTCTTACTCATGTAAGTAGCCCCATTAACATCTATAAAGCTACTCCTATGAGCAAAATACAGTTCATGGGTGTTTCCAGGATCAATGGTTTTGGCATCCTTGGAAACTTTTGAATTAAATTGGTTTTAGAAAGAATGAGTGAGCTGCTGGTATGTTCACAGTTCTTTACTTCTGCAAGTGTTTGCGGAATCAGGGGCCTTTATTCATAACAGTAGAACACATTTCCACTTCATTCTTAGTCCAGGTGTTCTTTGCATTTTGAAATTCCTTGGAAAATATTACTTTTGTGAATATTGTCAAGTTTTAAATTATATAGTGGGTGAACTGTACTAATATTGTAGTACTCCATTTCCACTCCACAATAAATTATTTTTGTTAAAATCCAATTTGCATTATGTTATAAAGTTGGAGATATATACATATAGATACATAGTCCATTCTTGATATATTTTTCTGTTTTTCTTTCTCTCTCTTGCATGGCTGTTAAGTGGTTATCTAACACACCAAGAATCGTTTTGGAGGGAAGGAGATCACTGTTTCTAAATGGGCTATTTTGTGTGCAGCAGATTCTGTCATCCTCAAACAAGCAGTACACAAACGCTCTTATTTAGCTGATGGAGACACTGTATAGATTGGAGAATCTTTAACTAGCACAAGAACAGCACATTCCACTCCTTTGTTTATGATACAAGGAAAAATTTTGTAAAATTTAAATTTACTAAAATACTTTACACATAGTAAAAATAAACAAAAGCAGTACTGTAGTCATTATAGAACTGATCTTGTAATCATGCAAGTGCCAGAAATTCTTTCCTTCTGACTTCAAGTCTTTCCAGAAATTGCCTCTATGTGAGCATACTTTCTGGATCTTCCAGTAATTATGGACCTGATCTGCAAATACCAAGTCACCAAAGACTTGTTATAACAACTTATCACCACTTATGAGTCATCCCACAATAATTTACAAGGTTGGATTGCAATTTTATAGACATAATTACCGCAATGAGTACAGTAACACACTCTTCAATGTTATTTCCCATCGCACTGCAAAACTTTTCATTCTTTAACACCACATTACAACAGACAGGACGAGTAAGGATGGTGTCAACAGACAACTACATGTACTTAGGAATAGAAACCAAAATATTTTGTGTATTAATGCATAAAATTCTCTCCTCTTCTGGCCATTAAAATTGCCCCTTCTGTGTGAATGTTAGGTCAGGAGTTAGCCAGGAGTGAAGCACCCCATTCTAAGTGTGATGCTGTCAGGGTCTGTGTTGTGCGCATATGGCTATCTGCAGGCCCAGATACCACATAGCCAAAGGTCACCAAGGAAGCCTGTAACAGAATTCCCTCAGCTTACTGTAAGTTCAAGCATACCAAAGATGCTTTCTGTTTGCAACTGAATTTCAAATCATGTTCAGAAGTTATTTTTGTTCCAAAGGCTCTGAGGTAGCTCATTCAGAGCCATCTCAAGCATGACCACAAAATCCACTTTATCATGTACTCATTTCCTCAACAGTCTGGACCTAGAAGATATAAGAAAAACACCTCAAGCTCTATGTAGAAGGCTGTTAACAGTTACACTCATCTAAAACAGTGGAATCATCAACAACAAATGATTGTTTGCCTACGGAACATGGATCTTTCTCAGCTCATCCAAATGCATGGAGTGAACTCCCACAAAAAATAAGGACTGCTGCGAAGTTCATGCTATTCCATTCCCAGTGCAAGGCACATTTCTTTGATGTTGCTGTCCCTAAAATAAGCCCATACCAACTTGTGAATTTTAAAATAAAACCTTAAATCTCTAGCAAGCTGAGACATTCCATTGCACATTCCTCTTCCCTGGGGAGGGAGTGAGAGAATGACCAACATGTGACAGATATTAGCTAAATTCTTTCATGGGCTGCTGAGCCCAGAACTACAATGACAAACATAATTCCACCTAAATATAATGGAATCTTGGAACTAAACCTATGTCTCCTGAGAAACGCAAATGGAAAGCTTTAATAACAAGACAGAGTCTTAATATGAAAATGTACAGAGGCAGAAACCACTCACCTGTGTGATGTCTGTCGCATGTAACTGCAGATCACCAAACAAAATACATTTTAGATATTTTTATATACGGAAAACAGTGGTCTGCATTTCCTACTAAAATTAACAGAATGTAAATGGGTATTTCCTGGCTTTATATTCATAACCATCTCTCCAGAACCATTTGTTCTGATCACAAGAAGTGTTTAGACCTATACGCAGGAAGATTTATGCCTAACAACAGTAAAGACATAGATCTAACTTATTAGTCTGAAGCAATTTATTTTTCCTTGATCTGCACGTGCTTTATGCACATTCATGTTTAAGGAATGCACCCAGTGAATCCTTCTTGGAATATAATACCCAGACAAGAACAGGCAGCTCCACAAATAAGAAAAGATACCTTATTCAGAATCACCCTCAACTGACAAAACCTAGAAATCAGTCAAAATATCAATTCTTGCTTAAACTAACCACTACCCATACTCTCTCTCTTTTGTTATGAAAGACTGACATATTGAGGTCTCTTAAATCCAACAATTGCTGTCCCTGGATTTATGTTACATCCAAATAAAATTAAATCTCATATTTAAAATAAAATGTATGGAAGTACTACAGTTTGGTTTTTATTAGTAGCAGTGCTACTGGCCTCCAGAAAACACTTTTATTTCCATGTCCTTACACCTTTTTCCAATGTTCCCCATTTAATCTCCATATCTTTTAGCATAGTCTTCCTATGAAGACATGCCACACTATGTATGACAAGACATAGGCTTATAATAACCTTCACTGCATGGGTGATATATGTTAAAATGCATTACAGGATTTTTTCTTTTTTGAAACACAAATATATAGAAGAGATATATCACCTGAAAAAGTAATGTGTATGGCATTTAGCAGAGGGTGTAATTCTTTGACCAACTCTAAACAAACTGTATTTGTGGATCTGGGTGAAGTTTCAGCCTATTGCCATTAAAATTAATCTCACAGTTTAAATGATAATTGATATTTGCTTCAGGCCATTCTTGCCATACTAAGAAGTTAAGAGTAAGCTTGATGTGATCAGGGACAACAGGAATCATGGCGTCAGAAGCACGTTTGTTAAAGTGGCAATAATAAACAAAGTAAAATTAAGAATAGCAGTGGACCAGAATCAAACTTCTAGTTCCAAATGTCACTGAGCTTTAAACATCCGTGAAGTCCACGTTTAAATTCTGTGGATAACCATCCTCTCTGGCGAAGCCAAAATTCCAAGGATAAACACCAGTGAACCTTAACTGAATGTGACTCCAGATACAGTGCAGAGCAAGAAATGTGTGGCTTGCTACCATGCAACATATTTAAATACAAATTAAAACAAGCAATAGACCAACAAATGCCAACAATAATTCTAAGAATAATACTAAGGACATGCTTATGGGAAGGTACCCATCCAGTTTATAACTGAAATGTGTGCTTTAATTGTATGCCTCAGGTTTTTTGGGGGGTGGGGGCGGGGGGAAGATAAAAAAAGGCAAACAAAGCTGAAACTAACTTTATTAAGTGGAATTTCTAGGCTAAGAAAGAATCACAAGCATTTGGGAAAAATAAACAAAAGAACCAGCAAAAGGCAACCTTAATATTTGTTTAAGAGAAGGGAGGAAAGGAGTTCTACCATTTTGTCATTTTCTGTTTTGAGTCATTTAACAAATGCTGGGATAACTGCAAAGAAATCAGCTGGATGCAATTATACAATGACAACACGCCAGCCTCAGTAATGCTAGAGCTCTAAAATAAGCTCAGAGCTCCCTCTCAGCCTAAAGAGTGTTATTACATACTGTTAAAAGGTTATTTTCAAGCAAACTTCATTACTTAATATTGACGTTACATGACCATTGAAAGGTCCAAAAGATGTTTGTATCTATTTACATCTTCTGATCCAACCTGTGATTCTGTGATTACAGTAAGGCTTTTATACTTCTTCCGTTTTGTTGCTTCTACATGCTTTGAATTTTTTGTCAAGTCACTATTTCACTATTATCAGGTCTTAATTTCAATTTCTTCAGAGGAATACATGGATTTTTATATGAATGGGCCAGATTTTTATCTCTGGCCTATTCAGAATACATTAATGACATTTTATGTCATTTATGAGACATAATTCAGATTATGAAAATTGACATAAAGCTGCCACTATAAACTCAGCATCTATGTGTGCAATTATAGTGTACAAGAAGAGCTAACAGAACAAGTATTCTAAATAAGCAGTTAAAATAGCTTATTGACATTCAGAAAAGTCCCTTTACACCATATTTCTTATGCAACTAATAAAATATGCAAATATATAGGTATATTTGTACAACACTTGCTATCTAAGAAGACACACTTAAGCTCAATTTCATAGTGCATAGGAGATCCGGCTATGTTTGGGTATGACAGTATATGAAAGACAGAATGAAAGAGAAAGACAACTTAGGACATTATGCATGTAGTAAATAGTACTATCATTTCACAGCGATTTTCCAACTATTGTATTGCTTTCAATAGAATAAAACTAAAATATATCACGTATGGAAAGTTGCTTTTGACTTCAATGGAAGCAGAAGTGGGGCTGATTCATGAGATACAAACAATGTTTCTGAAAGTGTCTATTCCTCGAAGGGATCTTTTTGCTTGCAAGAATGCCATGTATTACCACCACCTCATCTTATGAAAGACAGACTATGATTTTCTCAACTTTGACAGAGAAACAAGCATATTAATGAATAAGCTTATAACTGCCTTATTTCAGACTGGTTTTATACTACATAAAATGTGCATTCAGTGAGGAAGAGATTACAGAAAGTTCCTGAAATTTTTAAGGAATAATCAGCTAGCAGCTATAAAACAAAGAAAATAAAGTACTTTTTTTTTTTTACAGAGTGCATAATTAAACTGTACAACTCAAAAATATATATTAAGCCAACATTAATTAGATAAATTATTGGCAGATAGTTGCACTGATGGCTAATAAGTAGTGCTGTACAACAGTACTAAAGGGGTTCATGATTATTAGTCTGGACTTCACATCAGCACACTAAGGAGGAGGAAGACAGCAAAAATAAACAAGTGGGTTGGCAATAAGGAATCAGCAGAAGTCTTGTGGCAGAAGGTGTCAAAATCATGGCTCACATTCATTAGAATGCAGAATTTTTTAAAAGCTGCTCCTTCACTTAATTCTTTACACAAAGATAGCAGTTGAAGCATGGAACAATAAGAAGACAGCAAGTAAGGCTCCTTGGGAGCAAATAGCAAATGACAAGCTCAATGAAAGTTAAATTGACTTTTGTATGGCATGTTAATTCTTTTATTGCCCCTTTACTTCATATTTGCACTCACCCCTCTTCCCTGTTTCATTATGAAAGCTGTTGAGGATGAGGGACAACCGTGGATTAATGTACATTTAACATATGGAGAAACACAATCAAAACCTAGAAAACTCTAAATTACAAAGCACATATTTATTAATATCTTGCTCATTCATTCTAAAAATCAAAAAGTGCTTCTCTGGAGATATCGTAATCCAGTCCGTCACTACTTCATTTGGTGGTGTGACTTATCTGAGCATGTTCAGGGCCAGATAACCCAGTTACATCTGTAGCTCTCTATACTGCCACTATACAAAGACCTTTAAGGAAGTAACTGGCTCTTTTGCAGCATTCTGGGAAGCAGCTGATAGATGATACTGTACCATGGTGCTGATATTCAAATGATGATTTGCCTCCGTGGAGGTGAAAAATTTTGTAAAAGTTCCATCTTATTATGTCAGGTTACGCTCTGCAAATATATTCGTTCCTGTGAAATAGTAGAAAAAATAATGTATCGTAATTTCATTGTAAACCTGCTTGCTGTTAAAATAAATAATAGGCAGTCAGGTTCTTTTTTCTTCTGAAGAGATAAGCACACTGTAACTCAGAATGCAGAGGAATAAGTCACTTAATATTTCTCAATGAAGTTCTTGAAAGCACATACACAAGGCTATGGAAATGTGAGAAAATCAACTCTTTAAGGCCTTTATCTTCATTCCTTCAGATATGTATGAAGGGAAGCATGAGCCTGACCTGTGAAACAAATAATGTGATGAAACCACATCTCAAAAAAACCCAAACAAAACCCCAGCCAGATAGTGAGAAAACGTATCTCCTCATGCACCTACAGTTGTCGATCAACCTTCACTCTCCAGCCTTCTCTCTCCCTTACTGTGGACTCAAGAGACCATTCTTCTGCTAGGGAATATTTGCTGGCTTGGGGTAAAGTGCTGCTGGAATTCCACTCAGAAACCGAGATGTGAAACAATAGAAGGGACTCTAGTGCCCAGAATCAGGAGCTGGGCCAGTATGCGAAGCTCTTGCAACCAGCAGATGCAGCTCATATTCACAACTTATCCTTGGTTTTTAATACTATTAAAAGTATCATCCTATTTCTTTCCCTCATTGCAAAGGTGTAAAAGAATTGCTAGACTTGAAAACCATGAGCTTCCCTAGGTTTCCGAGGGGCAGAGTTGCCAGGCATACACTCCCTGGCATGCCCAGGGGTTAGGCCTGGCCAATCGGTGTAATAAAATGGATGTAAACGTGCACATTTCTTCTGCTGCTATTAGTATCAGTCAAGGGGGATGGAGGGAGGCAGGAGGCAAACTCCGGAGAGTTCATCTCATAGCCATGCTGCAGACCATTACCTTCAGCCATCTTGTTTCGCAGAGATAGACAGTTAGGATCCCTCTGCTAGGTGCTAGGCAGGCTAGCAACTCTTTCCCTCACCAGCTGACATTTGTCCGAGGTCTGTGTTTATAAAAAGGCATTGCACATGCAAAACCTATTGTGGACCTTGTCATATAACATGCTTTGTCAGGCAAAAAGCATTGCTACCTCCTTTGTTGTAGCAGCCCAACCTTTCTACTCAAAACTGTGAAGAAAAAAATATAGAAAGACTGATCTCACTTTAAATGCAAGGTCTAAGTAGCTGGTACCTGTGCATAAGATTTGAACATTGGCACAAAACTCTGACTCAGTGAATCCTTACAACTGTGTGAAGGACTGTCATTTTCAGGTGTGGAAAGCACTAGGGAAATTTGATTACAATTTTAATTAATACTAGCAACTAATATCATGATGAAAACACATCTGTTAATTCAACAAAATGTCCATTCAGATGAAGAAAATCCCACTTGGTAACCTTTTCCCAACTATGTGTCAGCCGTTCATTTTCATTTTGCTGATGTTTCTCTTCTCTCTTTGGTTAACACATTCCTGGTTATGCACTTTATCTCATTTTCCAAGAAGGCCTCTATTTATGAAGTCACAGCCATTTTCTTCTGGATGGAAATGCTGCCCTCAAGCTGCCATTGTAACCTGAAACAAGGATGCTTCATTGCTTCAGAAAAGACCCCAGGGGCTCTTATTCATACGTGTATTTATCTTCTTCATGATGTACACACAGATTTCCATTGTGAAGAAAAGCTGTGTGATTCCAAAAGGCCATGCCTTTCATGAAATGAAGGTTTGTTCAGGATTAAGAGTAAACTGCAGCATTCTGGGGAAGAGAAGGAATCTTACCAGAAAAGCACTTCAGCTACCGTAAGGAACTGAGCAGAGTCAGATCATGGTTTTTGCTGTATTCCTTCCTCCTCATTTAATTTCCTTTCAGGTGTCTATTCCCTTCCAGTCCCCCACCTCTGTCTTCTAAAATCTGTTGGTTTTCAGATTGTCGTGGTTTAGCGGCAGCTCAGCCCCACACAGTCGCTCGCTCACTCCCCCACCGGTAGATGGGGGAGAGAATCAGAAGGGTAACGCTCGTGGGTTGGGATAAGAACAGTTTAATAATGAAAATTAAAAGAAACAACAATAGAAATGCAATGTAAAGGAGAACAACGAGAGGCGCAAAGCCCCGGGGGAGGGGGAAGGGAGGGGAGGGGGGGAACAAACCGCCGGAACAAACCGCACGCGCCGCAGCCGCCCGCCGCCCGCCGACCCCGCGCCGCCTCCGCGCTGCCGCTGCTCCCCCTCAATATACTGGTCATGGTGTCACATGGTATGGAATGAACCTGCCATTGGCCAGTCGGGGTCAGCCGCCCCCGCCATGGCCCTGCCCCTCCCAGCCCCCCCCTCCCTGCCACACGGCAGAGCGCGGGAAGCTGGAAAGGTAGCCGACCCCCACAGTGAGGAGAATTAACCCCTTCTCAACCCCTTCAAAACCAGCACATTCTCCACCCCTTATTCCATACCATTTACACCATGCCCAGGTCCCATATGATGCAATACAACCGTACCCTACAACACCATACAACACCACCCCTCCCCTTCCCATCCTTTAACATAATACACAGACATCATTCCCTTAGTTCATGGACCTTCCCTGTAAAATGTCCACTAAAATGTCCATTGAGTTCACCCAGTCCATGACTCTGGGCTCCATCTGTTGTATCAGTCTTTCCGGGTGGGAGAGATGGTGTGTGGCGTTGGGTTGCTGCATACCGAGTCAGTCATTGTTCCATCACTGCTGCACGGCTTGTTTCATAGTTGATCTTCCATGGGTTGGGAGGCTCGTACTCTGATAACATTGATACAACACAGAGATGACACACAGTATTATATAGCAGTTCACATTGTGCCATTCAGTTCATTGACTGTTTTCACCCAAAATCAAATCCCCTTGAGGCACACATCGGATTTCTCCATCCTCCCGCATCACCCACCAAGTGCACCCGGGTCCTCGAGCAAAAGCAATCCCACGAATGGGTTTGCCTTTGCCGGAGGCAGGAAGAACCCAGACTGTTTTGCCCAGCATACTTTTTGTGTGCACTACAGGGACTCTATCCCCTTCCACAGTATGTAGGATTTCTGACTGGGCAGGGCCAGCTCGGTTGGCAGATCCCCTCGTATTGACTAACCACGTGGCTTTTGCTAAATGTGTATCCCAGTGCTTGAATGTTCCACCCCCCATTGCTCTCAGTGTAGTTTTTAACAGTCCATTGTACCGTTCAATTTTCCCAGAGGCTGGTGCGTGATAGGGGATGTGATACACCCACTCAATGCCATGCTCTTTGGCTCAGGTGTCTATGAGGCTATTTCGGAAGTGAGTCCCGTTGTCTGACTCAATTCTCTCTGGGGTGCCCTGTCGCCACAGGACTTGTTTCTCAAGACCCAGGATAGTGTTCCGGGCAGTGGCGTGGGGGACAGGATATGTTTCCAGCCAGGCAGTCGTCGTTTCTACCATTGTAAGCACATGGCGCTTGCCTTGGTGGGTCTGTGGGAGTGTGATATAGTCAATTTGCCAGGCCTCCCCATATTTATATTTCAGCCATCGTCCCCCATACCACAGAGGCTTTACCCGCTTCGCTTGCTTGATTGCAGCGCATGTGTCACATTCGTGGATAACCTGTGCAATAATATCCATGGTCAAGTCCACCCCTCGATCACGAGCCCACCTGTATGTTGCATCTCTCCCTTGATGGCCTGAGGTGTCATGGGCCCACCGAGCTAGAAATAGTTCACCCTTATGCTGCCAGTCCAGATCCACCTCAGCCACTTCAATCTTGGCAGCCTGATCTACCTGCTGGTTATTTCGATGTTCTTCAGTGGCCCGACTCTTGGGGACGTGAGCATCCACATGCCGTACCTTTACAACCAGCTTCTCTACCCGGGCAGCAATATCTTGCCACAATGTGGCAGCCCAGATGGGTTTGCCTCTGCGCTGCCAGTTGCTTTGCTTCCACTGCTGTAGCCAGCCCCACAAGGCATTTGCCACCATCCAGGAGTCAGTATAGAGATAGAGCACTGGCCACTTTTCCCGTTCAGTGATGTCTAAGGCCAGCTGGATGGCCTTTACCTCTGCAAACTGGCTCGATTCACCTTCTCCTTCAGCAGTTTCTGCTACTTGTCGTGTAGGACTCCATACAGCAGCCTTCCATCTCCGGTGCTTTCCCACAAGGCGACAGGACCCATCAGTGAACAGGGCATATTGCTTCTCATCTTCTGGCAGTTTGTTATACAGTGGGGCTTCTTCAGCACGTGTCACCTCCTCCTCTGGTGATAATCCAAAATCTTTGCCTTCTGGCCAGTCCATAATCACTTCCAAGATTCCTGGGCGACTGGGGTTTCCTACTCGAGCCCACTGGGTAATCAGTGCAACCCATTTACTCCACGTAGCATCAGTTGCATGGTGTGTAGAGGGGACATTTCCTTTGAACATCCAGCCCAGCACTGGCAGTCGGGGTGCCAGGAGCAACTGTGCTTCAGTACCAACCACTTCTGAAGCAGCTCTAACCCCTTCATATGCTGCCAATATCTCTTTTTCAGTTGGAGTATAGCGGGCTTCAGACCCTCTGTATCCCCGACTCCAAAACCCTAGGGGTCGACCCCGGGTCTCCCCATGTGCTTTCTGCCAGAGGCTCCAGGTAGGGCCATTCTCCCCGGCTGCAGTGTAGAGCACATTTTTTACATCTTGTCCTGCCCGGACTGGCCCAAGAGCTACTGCATGGACTATTTCTCATTTAATCTGTTCAAAGGCTTGTCGTTGCTCAGGGCCCCATTTGAAATCATTCTTTTTCCGGGTCA
Organism: Phalacrocorax aristotelis; assembly: GCF_949628215.1. Lineage (NCBI taxonomy): Eukaryota > Metazoa > Chordata > Aves > Suliformes > Phalacrocoracidae > Phalacrocorax > Phalacrocorax aristotelis. Next base: position 25,986,207 of record NC_134280.1, read on the forward strand.
CTTGATAGAGAGGGCTTACGATCAGACTGTAATTTGGAATATGCATTCTCCAAAAACCCACAACGCCCAAGAAAGCTTGTGTTTCCTTTTTGCTAGTTGGTGGAGACATGGCTGCTATTTTGTTGATCACATCCATTGGGATCTGACGACGACCATCTTGCCATTTGATTCCTAAGAACTGGATTTCTCGTGCAGGTCCCTTCACCTTACTTTGTTTTATGGCAAAACCAGCTTTCAGAAGGATTTGGACTATTTTCTCACCTTTCTCAAAAACTTCTTCCGCTGTGTTGCCCCACACAATGATGTCATCAATGTATTGAAGCTGTTCTGGAGCTTCTCCCTGTTCCAGTACAGTCTGAATCAGTCCATGGCAAATAGTAGGACTGTGTTTCCACCCCTGGGGCAGTCGATTCCAGGTGTACTGGACGCCCCTCCATGTGAAAGCAAACTGTGGCCTGCACTCTGCTGCCAGAGGGACTGAGAAGAATGCATTAGCAATATCAATTGTGGCATACCACTTGGCCGCCTTTGACTCCAGTTCGTATTGAAGTTCTAGCATGTCTGGCACAGCAGCACTCAACGGTGGAGTGACTTCATTCAGGCCACGATAGTCTACTGTTAGTCTCCACTCTCCGTTAGACTTCCGGACTGGCCATATGGGACTGTTAAAGGGTGAGTGGGTCTTACTGATGACTCCTTGGCTCCTCAGTTGGTGAATGAGTTTATGGATGGGGATTAGAGAGTCTCTGTTGGTGCGATATTGCCACCGGTGCACTGTTGTGGTGGCGACTGACACCTGTTGTTCTTCGACCTTCAGCAACCCCACCACAGAAGGGTCCTTTGAGAGACCGGGCAAGGTAGACAGCTGTTCAGTTTCCTCCGTCTCCAAGGCAGCTACACCAAAAGCCCACTTGTAACCTTTTGGGTCCTTGAAATACCCTCTCCTGAGGTAGTCTATGCCAAGGATGCACGGAGCCTCTGGGCCAGTCACAATGGGGTGCTTCTGCCACTCATTCCCAGTTAGGCTCACTTCGGCCTCCAATACAGTTAGCTCTTGGGATCCCCCTGTCACTCCAGCAATGCTGATGGGTTCTGCCCCTATATAGTTTGATGGCATTAAGGTGCACTGTGCGCCGGTATCCACTAAAGCTTTATACTCCTGTGGGTCGGACGTGCCAGGCCATCGGATCCACACAGTCCAGTAAGCCCGGTTATCCCTTTCCTCCACCCGGCTGGAGGCAGGGCCCCTCTAGTCCTGATCATGGCAGTCACAACTCACTTTCTGTAAATGTGAATCAGGAGTCCCTCTATTACACTTAGAAATAAAATCTGCGCTTCTACTCCTCTGTCTGGGGACTTGCTCGCTGGAAACTGGAGCAGCAGCTTTCCTGGAAGAGCCTCCCTGAGTGACTGTTCTTCCTTGCAGTTCATGTACTCGTGCCTGTAGGGTCGAAGTAGGCTTGCCAACCCACCTCATCATGTCCTCTCCGTGGTCACGCAGGTAGAACCATAGGGTGGCCCGTGGTGTGTACCCCCTTCTTTGAGCCAAAGGACGCTTATTCCTAACAGCTGAGACACTGCTCTGTCGAGGTGGGGAGTAGGACAGATCTTCTTTGAGTTGCTGGACCTCTTGGGATAGTTTCTCCACAGCAGAGACAAGCGAGGAAGAGATATTTGTGTCGTAATCCCGGAGTCTATCTATCACCTCTGCCACCGTTGGTGTCTTGTCATCTTTCCAGGACATCACTGCCAATGAGTTTGCATGCGAAGATGGTGCGCTCCATACAAACTTCCGCCACATGGGTCGTGTGCACTCGGCTTCATCTGGATCTTTGGATGACCGTTGATCGTCCAGGTCACCATAAATCACCTCAAACACAGCTAATTCCCTTAGATACTGGATGCCTTCCTCCATAGTTGTCCATTTTCCTGAGCGATATGTAACATCTTCTTTAAAGGGATACCTTTCCTTCACTCCAGACAGGAGTCGCCTCCAGAGGCTGAGGGCTTGTGGTTTTTTTCCAATTGCTTTGTCAACGCCCCCTTCCCCAGAAAGGGATCCCAATTGTTTGGCTTCTTTCCCCTCTAGTTCCAGACTACTGGCCCCATTATCCCAGCATCGGAGCAGCCAGGTGACAATGTGCTCACCTGAACAACGCCTATAATCTTTTCGCATATCTTGCAACTCGCTTAAGGACAGGGATCGGGTGGTCTCTATTTCATTTATTACTTCTCCCTCCTCTCCCCGCGATGGCCCTGGTTCTTCATCATCCCGTTCTAAACGAGTTGATGTCCGCTTCCAATATTTTGTCTTGTGTATGGGGGCAACTGATACTGGTACGGGTTTATTTTCTGAGCTAGCTCCGGTACTTGTTGTGGGGGTTTGAGTGGCTGCAGTGCCTGTCGTCAGGGCTGGAGTGTCTACAGTGCCAGTCACTTTGCATTTCAATCCAGAGACATTCTCTTCCCCCTGGGGGCACTGAATACTGTTGAGCAGGGCTCGGTATGCATGGGCCAGACCCCAGCATGTTGCAGTTATCTGTGTCTCTCTGGAGTTCCCAGTGTAACAACATACTTTCTCCAAATATTCTACTAGTTTTTTAGGATTCTGCACTTGTTCGGGGGTGAAACTCCAAAACACTGGGGGTGCCCACTGCCCTAGGTATTTGCCCATGCTATCCCACATGCCCTGCCACTCGTAACTATCAAGTCTCAGGGCAGGTTTCTGGGTGATATTCTTAAGTTGCTTAGTCAAAACCAAAACAACATGCCCAAAAGCTAACAATAAGTGCACCTTAACCACCCAAGGATGTTCAAGATACAAAAACGTTGTTGTAACAAAGGCACAGACATCATAGAACAAAGTTGCAAAGGTATTATTCTGTATTTCCTCCATATAAAATCTCTCAGAGGAGGAGGTATAATTGCTAATTGCCTCAACAAGGTGGTATCCGAAGTACAGTAACGGTTTCAGCAAAAACCCCAAATACCAGATAAAGCTGAAAACGAGTGTTTGTATAACAAATCTTGTAGGCAAAACATTACTAATCACAGCAGAACACAGCAGACTCAAACAACCAACACCGATTTTTAACACCAACTGCAAAAAGGACAACATGGTGCTGTGACCAGCAGCTGTCGTTATCTCCAACCCTTGAGCCCCACGTTGGGCGCCAAAATGACTGTCGTGGTTTAGCGGCAGCTCAGCCCCACACAGTCGCTCGCTCACTCCCCCACCGGTAGATGGGGGAGAGAATCAGAAGGGTAACGCTCGTGGGTTGGGATAAGAACAGTTTAATAATGAAAATTAAAAGAAACAACAGTAGAAATGCAATGTAAAGGAGAACAACGAGAGGCGCAAAGCCCCGGGGGAGGGGGGAAGGGAGGGGAGAGGGGGAACGAACCGCCGGAACAAACCGCACGCGCCGCAGCCGCTCGCCGACCCGGCGCCGCGCCGCCCCCACGCTGCCACTGCCCCCCCTCCATATACTGGTCATGGTGTCACATGGTATGGAATGAACCTGCCATTGGCCAGTCGGGGTCAGCCGCCCCCGCCATGGCCCTGCCCCTCCCAGCCCCCCCCTCCCTGCCACGCGGCAGAGCGCGGGAAGCTGGAAAGGTAGCCGACCCCCACAGTGAGGAGAATTAACCCCTTCTCAACCAAAACCAGCACACAGATCCATTCCTGACCCTCAGCTATAATCCTACTATTTTCCTGCACACTACCCAGTGTGTTCATCTACATCCACCTTTTTAATAACATTGTTAATGATTTGAGGGGAGTAAATCACAGTCAAGATAACGACTGCAAAAAATGAATAGACATTATTTTTATGATATAATATACTAGTATACTAATCGTCTGAACAGTTAATTGAAAAGCACTAAATATTTTATTATTAATTTGCTATTGCTTTTCCTTTTATCATTCATGTTTCTGTTTATTTTTCTTTCTTTAGAACTTTTTAACCTACAGTTCCATCCTAATTTATATTCATTACAAAATTGCACCCTACTGTCATCGAATCATAGCACTTTAAAAAATATTTAAGAAACTGAGAATTTTTTGGACACTGCTGCAGATGAGATGGGGAACACAGATTCCATTTCAGTATCTAGAAAGCTTGCTGTAGAAGGAAGTCTTATTTTTTCAAACATTTTTTAAAAAGCAGACTTAAACTATTGTCACTCTGAAGCATGCAGATTCATCATGACAATCAAGCTTAGACTCTTAAAGAGACAGAATACTTGCCAGTCCAGCAATAGCTCGAGGCTTCTGTTTGTCTCCAACACTGTCCAACAGCTGAGAGGACAATTAAAAAAAAAAAAATCACAACAGGATCTATCATCAGTTGAGGGGTTTTTCCAAAAATGTCATCATAGTTAAAGGTTGATTAGGTGTAAATTTATGAAAATGAGCTTTTTTTTTTCCTGGCAGAGGGTTTTGGGGTTTGTTTGTTAGGGGTTTTGTCTTTAATGTTAGCACTTCTCTTATAGTATTCAAAAAATGAAATGCAGGGCATATCCTTTACACAGCCAATGGCTAGCAGTAGAATACACCAAAAATGATTAATTGTGTTGTTTGGAATTTGTAAACGTACCCAGGGGCTTGCTTAAGTAACAGACTTGCTTCTTTCATAAATAAATGCATTGACTAAAACAAAACCAGTGTTAATTCTGTTTAGGTTCTGGGGGAGGGTTGTTTTTAAATATTGAGTAGTGAGCTTAGCACTTGTGAAAATATTGCACATACAATTTAGAAGGCGAAGAAAGGGCTGTTACTATATTAAGCAACATTGTCTATAATATCACAACCCTGTGATATTCATGCTGCAGTCTTCCTGCAAGGACAGTCCCACTAAGCTCCATGATGATCCTGTGACAGTTAATATAGTCACACACACAACTACATAAAACTGATGCTAAATTAGCAAACCAGACACTCAAACTTTAGTAGAAAGCTCCACATAGTCTGTGATAAAGCTTTTAATGAGATGGCTGCATGCAGTATTTTTCCACAGATCCCCGCCTCATTCAGCAAATGAATACTTATGCAGTCTTTTCTCTACATGCTCCACAGAGTATGTGCCCCCAAATACAGAATTTTTCAGTTCTGTGTGGGCCTCCCTCTAGAGCTCCTCATAGAATGTAAATGAATTTTTCTTAAAAAGCAAGAAAAAAGCCAAAATGTATGAAATTAGGCAGTATTATTATTTTGTGTGGTACTATTTTATCACTTTCCTGAAAGGAGAATAAAGATATGGGAAATAGCTACCAGTTACCAAAAATATCACCAGTAATTTTGGATGCTCATAAAAAGCTGCTAACACCTGACTCTCAGATCACCATCCAAAGCACTTTATAACATTTTACGTTCAAAACACAATTCCCTCTGACGTCCTTTGCAAGTGCTGCCATCTCAGACCCGTATGTGTCTATTGTCTCTATAAACTTCAGTCCTTCGAGGAGGACTGAAGGAGAACTATGTCAACCAGTGCCTGAGCACATAATGAGGCTCTCCACGTTGCAAGAATCCGTCCTCTAGACATGAGCTGCAGGTTTACATGGGCATATCCTCTGTAAACCTGCAGATCTATTCTGATAATGTTCAATATATTGCAAGTAACTGCAAATAATATGAAGGCTTTTATTTTCACTCTGACGTTCTAAAAGAGTTATCTCAAGTGTACATATGAAAGCACAATAAAAACATTATTCTTCATTTGCACGTGAGTACATGCTTTGGCATTTTTAATACCTTTCCCCGAGTACACATACAGCCACACTCAAGACAGATCTCTGGTAAAAAATTGAGCCCTGAATTTTCAGATGTGCATAGCACCTGCAATTCCTGTTGACATCAGCTGGAGCTGCTAGGCTCTCAGCACTTCTGAAACTCGGGTCTTAGTTTATAGACTGCCACAGGCATACTCATTCTTTAATGAGCAGCTAGCATTTTCATACACTTTAATGTGATAAAGGCGCAGATGAGGGAAGCAGAAAAAATGTGGCAAGACTTGTAGTTAAACTGTTCAGAAAACCTATTAATTCTGGTGTTGCCATATGCCTAAACAACCCTGTGTTTGAAATGTATTAGCTTAGCTGATACATTTCAAGGGTAGGTATACACTGCACATAAAATATATCCATAACTACCTCTTCCTCTCACATAAAACACCTTGTTTACCTGTGTGGAAGTGCAGCTTCTTGTAGAACAAGTCCATATGGTCAATGTCACAATGCAACTTTCATGCTCAGTGTAAGGATAGCAAAGGCTAGAAGCCACAGAGAGGCAGCTCTCCTGGGTAGCTGGGGGAGCTATACATGACCTGCAGCTGTGGAGACAACTGCACACCTGGAAACAGATAACTAGCTCGTTCCAACACTGTAGCCCCTGTGCTCTGCTCTGGAAGAAGCTGATGGCCAGTAGATTACAAAGAAGAGCAATCCTACCCTCTCTGTGAAGATTTCTCTGTGCTCAGCTATATTACTGTGCTCATTTTCCAACCGATCGGTTAAATCCTTCATTTTTGATATGCATCTTAGGATATTTTATGACCTTGTGACCATACAAAATGACCTTTCATTTGCCCAAAGCTGTTGTGTACATTCAAGACTACCTTAGCTAGCCAATCCTCACCTTTCATTGTCAATATCCCCATTCGTATTCATTTGTATTCACTTGACTCTCAAGTAAAAAAAAATGTTTAATTACATTGTCTTATAATATTAATTTACTAATGTTTAGTAAGAAAAGGCAATCAATTCTGTTTCAGACTGTATTGTATATTCTATGTGAAAAGGATGGTCTTCTGCTTTTCTGAGGAAAAGAGCTTGTCTCATTATTATTACAGCAGCACAGGTTGTGCGCTTCTCTGAGGCTGTTGTGGTAGTGTTTCACAGACAAGGCAAGAAATAGAAATCTCAGCAGTTCCTCCTGAAGCGGCATCAAAGGTGTCACACAGGACTACTCCCAAGGTGAAATTCAGTCTAGTTCTAAAGACAAAACAATTTTTATGGTATTCTTGAATATTTTGGCATTTTAGGAAAAACTTAGAAGGACGGGGTGCTATATTTATTAACGTATGGAAAAGTAGGACAAGAGATGAGTTAACAATTCCATTGTGTGGAACAGAACAAAGTAAATATTAACAGAAAAGGCAGGACATTTGCTTTTGTGCCGTGAGTTTTGAACCTATTTTCTATAGTGAACCTATCTTTGTTGGTTTGTGTCTGGTTAATGCAAAACTATATTTGATAGGTTCAATTTTGAACCTGCATTATAGCTTAAGAAAATCATGGCAAGTTGTACTGATGATGTCAGCTAATTGGCTTTATTAGTTACAACTGCCAAATGTAAACCTTATAAGAGGAAGAGCTTTCATTCCTTCTCATGAATGAACCTGCCAGACAGAGGTTCTTCCAAGTCCATACAGACAGCAACCTGATAGACATAATGGAAGCCTTGGACACAACCAGTCAATGTTATGACTTGAACATCACTTTCCAATTACTATTTCTTACCGTGTTCTCCTGGTATTAAGACTAAGCTCTTACCCATTTACACTGGGTAGAAGGGCTGCTCTGCATCCTTTGAAGCCACTGAGCTCTCATGACAACAGCTCCACTGGCACAAGAACTGAAAGCCCATAGGGTAGGACTAATAGGTTTCACAGGACTATCATAGTCTCCTGTCTCTAGATTGGGAAAGGGCCAGAGTGCGAATACGGGCACTCTAAGCTTTCTTACCCAAAGGCCTGCAAGCTGACATCATTTCAGAGTCACAGCCCAGATTTCTCTTTCATACAGTGACCCATCTAGATTTCTTTTTGGCTTCTGTCTATCTAACAATGCTTTTATTTTTGACATGTTCTAAGAAGGAGTATGCTTCCAGCATATACACAAAGACAACAGACTTGTTTGTTTTAGGAAAATTACCATTGCTACAGATAAAGCCTTACATATGATAACTATTTAAAATAACAGAAGGCTCCCATTCAACCAAGTACTGAAAAGATACCACGCATTCACAATTTGGCTGCTCAAACTGCTTCACCAATGAGTTCAAAACAAAGACAGCCTGAAATAAAAGGGTTGTGAGGGTGGCCAACACCTTTTAGAGCTTCTAATGCAGCAATACCCTTCTCTTGTCAGATATCCACAGGTGACTCTTGAGAAGAATTCAAAATACAAGAAACTTTATATTTTGATTCATGATTGCCCTGAAGAAGGGCAATATGATGTGCTGAGATGACTAAAAGTCATGAAGACTCGAGAGGTATGTCTTGATCCCATATGATTAAGGACATGTCAATATAATGTTATAATGCATAGTGATAGCTAGGTTAATGCTATACAACTGGTTTTTCTTGGTTTTTCAGATGCTAATTACACTTTCTCCTCAGATTTACATCTTGTAACTAAAGTTTCCCTTCCAAAAGTGCTTTTTTTTTCCCCTCAGGACAGATGTTTTGCTGGTATGTATCACTCCTCATCATTGTTTTTGCACAACACTTACACTTTGTGAAATAAATGTAAATATTAAAATGAAAATTAATGAGCACAATGCTACATAAAAATCATTAAGTAGAGCCTTTTCAGTAAAAAATGGCTCTTATTTTAACCTCACCAAGGACCTTAACATTCAGCTAATGACAACTCGAAAATAATTTCTTAAGTTAGGTAAACAGAGGCACACAAGCTAAAGAATTCCCTCAAGTCACATAAGGTGGCAATAACAGAAATAAGAGTAATGTCCATAAATACTGACTGTTGTGATTCTTAGCTTTAACTACAAAGACTGATGTCCTTGATATTAGTCCAAATATCAGAGAGACTAACAACTGTAAGAAGAACTACTCTGTGACAAAGGACTAGTGCTGTCAAAGTAATGATATTACAGCAGTGTATCAACAGAAGAAAAGCCATACCAAAATCTGTCTAATCCCCCATCCTATCTTCTGTTATGGCCAATAAGGATGCTTCAGAAGGATTATATATCATATACTGGTATTTCTCCAGAATACTTTTTCACCGCCTAGCAATCTGTACTTTGGAGACCCTCTGGGCCAAAGCAGTAAATTTGTATTTAACATTTTTCTTTCAGAAATTTGTCTAATAGTTTTTTAATCATAATGAATTTTTTGAGTGTTCAATATTAAACCTAAACATTGAGGTCAGGAATTCCACAATAGACTCTGTCACTGAGAACTTAATCTCCAGAAGCTATCAGTTTGTTTTTAAATAAAATATTTAATAAAAAGCAATGTTTTGGGGGAAGAGAAGCTGTTTTCTAGAGACAAGTAATGGTTTTAGATTAGGTTTTCCTTTCCAATCTTCACTTTTAACAGTGTGACATTTGCCCCAAAGACAGTACTCTAGTTTGTGTTACTATCCCTGGGAACAACATGCCCTAGAGAGCAGCTGTTTAATGAAAAAGTTTTTATAATATATTCATGGTAGTTAATGTGAACAAATATTATGTCCTAATAAAATATATCCTTATCATCGCCATACAAATCATTCATCACTCCACTGTAAGGGAGTTTCCCAAGAAGTCACTCCAACAACATCAGTAGAAAATAAATACATACGTACATACATATATACATAAGAAGTTTTGGGTTTTTTAAAGCCTTATCACTGGATGTGGTTTATAATGGAACTTGCTGCTAAATTAAAGTTTACTTGCTCAAGGACTCCTATGTCTCTTTCAAAATGTTTTTAAAGCATTTTACTCTTCAGTAGATCACTGCAGCGCCATGTAAATAAAACTGATTAATAAGAATTCAGTGAGGAGAGAGAGACATTTACCATAAAACCAGGAATGCTTTGAGCGCTGTAGAGATTCCTTTCTGCCACACACAGCTCGGCTGGAAACATTCCACTGGTCCCACAATGCACATGTTTTCAATTACAAACTACAGATTTTATCAGAGTTTAAGTTAATTATTTTATACCTCTGAGATGAAAGCAGTTTATGTTTAAAAACAAATGTACATATCTTCCTATTTTAAAGTAAAAATATTTGTACTTCCCAGGAATGGGCTGTGAACCCTTTGGAATGATTTTTTACTTTTAACATCATTGTGATAGGGAATCTGTTCCTCTTTGGTGGTTTACCTCTCTTGAGTTATCAAGCCTTCACAGCATAATGAGAGCAAAATTACATCTTGTGGCAATCTATTACGCTCTTGTTATTTACAGGCTTCTTAGAAAAAAACAGCCCCTGCACTAGTTTCGTAAAAGTGATCCTACCCACTGCTGTTTTCAATGTCCAAAATGTATCAAAGTAAAACAACCCAAAGGAAATGAAGCAGTTTCTGTCAATATTCCCAATGTGCCATATGAAGTATACATCCAGTATAATACTTGAGATTTATATGTTAATAATATTGGCTTGTATTTAATAAATAAATCATATATATTATTTTACAAAATGAAAAGAATCATCGGTTATCACAGATAAATCTCTAAAATATGTTACTAAACTTTATGCCAAAACCAAAGTTATAACAGTGCGGGAATGTTGTATTTTCAAAACTCAGTACTAATACATATAACACCCTGTCCAACAAATCAATATTTTTTGGTCTTTCTTCTCTGAGAGGAGAGTACACACACCATGATATCACACTGTTTAGTCAATAATTTGTCCAGCATTGTTTTTAAAAATAGCACAAACACCAGAAAATAAGATGAATAAGAATTAATGAGGACTCCACTTCCATTGCTGCAAGCTTATTTTCTTTAGGGGCATTTGAATAATAAAATCTTCAGGTTTTTGAAGTAGAAGATACCAGAGGTCTGTAAGGAAAAAAAAAACCAGAAAATGGTGTTCTATTTTCCTTTCTTGTCATGGAATTGCCACACAGCTGTGGGCAAGTCCACACTGCACACCACCACCTATCAGTTTATCAGTCTTTGAAATAGGAAAGATGATGTTTGCTGGTCTAATTTAGTAAAGCACCATGAGATTTACATCAAAAGAGTGTTGTGTATGAGTGTAAAGTAGACAGTAAATATCCTACAGCACAGGAATGACTCATCAGCAATGAGCTAATTTGTGGCAAACGCTCATTACTTTAGCTAATTTGTTGCAAAAAAGAAAAAAAAAAACATATCAAATATTATCTGGCCAAAATAGAACTGAATACAAAGGGCACCCTGGAAATAATTTCTGCCCTTCTAGCTTCATGCAAATTGTCATGTAAATCAGAGCTAAAATTACACCAGCTGGGAAAGTAAAACGTTTCTTTTGTTTCTTGAATGACCCTCAGAAAAGTTTTCCCCACCTGATTAACTAACATTGTGTTTGTTTTGTGGACAATAAAATGTAAAAAGTTTTCCTTTTCCTGTCAGCAAATGATGAATACATGTGGAACAGATTATTTAATACCACTAGACCACCAGGGAAGAAGATTTAGGTGAGCAGCAGCAGAGCTGTACCATTTATTTTTATTACCATGCATTAAAAATTACGTTTACAGATAATTGTTTTTCTCCCTCCAATAAAGCAAGATAAAAAAAAAAATCAAGGAGAATATTTAATAATACCAGACCACCAGGGAGGAATTTTAAAAGTTGATTTTTTTTATTGACAAATTAGATTCTCTTTTTCCTTCTTTTCTTCTAAATTTCCAATTATTTTTAGCTGCAATTTGTGGAAAAAAAATTTGAAAATATAATGACAAAATGAGTTTTCAGCCAGGGGAGTTTCACAGAGATTAAGTTGTCCCTTTATAAGGGTAATTAGCTAATCAAATAGTCCCTCAACACCAGCAGTTTTATAACACCTGTGCAGCTGCCCACATGTTATATAATGTTTTGCAGATGTAAGTCCTCAAAGGTCTGGTCACATGGTCCTGTTTCCTAGTATTCTTTGTCATTCCTGCCCCTACTGAAGTCTGATACCATTGCTATCTGTTTCTGAGGGAGTGTTACTGGGTATAAACTTGTTGAACTTACTTCATTTTCCTGCCAGGAAAATTGCATTTTATATAAACCTCTATTTTAAATTCCCAATTCCAATTTGAAGGATTGTAAGAAAGGTCATTCGCTGTTGTGATGTTCCTGATGCTAGGAAACCCCAAAAAAAAATACTGGAAACATAAGTAGTCAGTTTGCTTATGCGAGGACTCCAGATGATTTATCTATAATAGGAATTTGGGGCCAAATTCTCAAGTCAATGCTCATTAGCTAAACAAAGCTGATATGGGCTTCAAAGTCAGTAGTGATTTTGCCTAGAGTAAAAACAGCAAGCCCGTCAGGATCTGATAAACATCTGAATGCCTCAGATTTAGAAAAAGAAAAAGAAATTAAGCCACTGAATGTTTAGCTGTTTGTCTATTACAGTATGAAAGGAACCAGATGTTAGAAGAGAAGTCTTTGCTATTCTGTAGTGCTGGCCAGGTTCACACTATTTTCTATTTGAAGAAAACAAACAATTCTGCATGCACAGCAGGGCCATAAAAACATGCCGTGACACATGAATGTGCAGTGAACTTTTTCAAATGTGCACTGACTTTTTGAAATTTCAATGTTGGCTACTCAGCAACCACCTACAGCTCCTATGGCCACAGCTTGGATCTGCATTTGCTAGTTCACAAAGTGGCTATAGTGAGGTTTTTCTTATACACAACTTTAAAAGGAACAAACATGCCTGGAAGTCAACATTTGCTACATACATTTTCAGTTCTATCCTGATTGTTTTATCATCAATATACACACCAACCAACCATTAGCTTAAATAATGTGAACCACACACTCTCTAGGAAGGGCTTACAAACTTTCCTATGTTGCCTACACATGACCAGAAGACTCAAGCAACAAAGTGGTAACAGCCTGCAGTGGCACATTGCTTGTCTTGTTTGTGTCTAATGAGACAAGAGACCTAGTCTGAACCACTTTACTTTTGCAGCCAACTGCTGCTGCCATTGCTGCCCAAGAGAGTGTATGGGATGGTGTTTATCACTGTGAGTTCCTCTCAGCAGATGTTCCCAGAAGAAGAAAGCCCTGCTCTAATGAGTACAGTTCATTTCTCAATCCTTACACCATTCTTTCCCAGACCTGGTTCTGGTCTTAATCTCTCACACAGAGGAAACTCTTCAGACTTTGCCTTCTTCCTCTTCCCCTTCTTTCCGCTTCCAAGAGACTCAAAAGGTTGAACAGCAGCTTCGGTTTGGAAGGAAAAAAAGGGTCCCCAGAAAGGCTGAAAGGGGCAAACAGAACCATGTAGCTGCCCAACCACCAATGACAAACTCAACAAAGATGCATACCTTGACACCTATTGAGTATTTCCAATTCTTTTTCCCTAACTCCTTCAGAGCACTCGTTGCTCTTTCCTGACTAAGCTCTCCCCAAAAGCTCACCTTCACACTGTGGAGGTGATTTCCTATGATTTCTCAAAATGAATACTATGATCTCTCAGATCCCAAATTCTCCAGAGCTCTACCAACTCTGTAAGTTTTCATCCCCACCTACAATCTTCTAAAATTCTCCCTCTGAAGCCCTACTGACCAATGCCTGCTTTCAGATCCCCAGCAACTGAACTTCACTTTCCCCTAACATCCTTAGCCTCCTCAAATCCTAGCCTTCATTCTCTTCCTCCCCGAGAAATCTGTACCACAGTAAAACTGAGTTTTGCCTACATTGCTGGTACCACTGAGGAGTCAATCCAGACCTCATTGAAATCACTTGAAACTCTCCTAGAAAGTTGAGGGGGGTTATTTTTTTATTAGGCCTTTAGTTTTCATTCTAGCCTTCCTGTACTGGGGAAAGGTCAGTAGGTTTGTGCTTTTTTTCTATACTGTTTTCAAAACCTGGAAGATGAAAGGGAATATGTTGGCAAATTATTTAAATGTAAAAAAGACTGATAAATTTTTATAAGATTCGTGAATCTTCACATATTTAATTTGCAGGCACATCAGAATATTAAATCTAAAAATGTATGCTTTTTCTTATTTTTTTCAGCTGTAGCTAAGAGGACAAAGCAGTAAAAACACATGTTCACAAGCCATTCAGTATTACTGTATGTATTTGTCAATAAATATGTTTAGTAACTAAGTAATGGAGTTAAGTAACAAACAACAGGAAAGAGAGAATATGTTTCAAATGAGGTTTGAAGTGAGGGGGAGAGTCAGCAAATCAGAGGAATGGGAGTTACATATGCATACCAATCAGAGAAAAGGCTTAGTTCTGAACATGAAGAAGGAGGAAAATACAAATTTCTCTTCTCTCTCTGGATATTACTTAATCACAAGCAGCATTCAGAAATTATTCAAGGTCTGTAACAGCAGCAACAAACTGATTTCTAAAGGGACACCATAAATGCTCTTGCAAAATCAGGTTCAGCTACTACAGCCACTGGAAGTTGTTGTCACCTGCAAAGTTAAAAATTAAAAATCAGCCAAATCAAAAGGCTGGGCACCTCCCAAACAACTATAAATCCTAGGGCACAGAGTCAAGAGGCTTTCTAGCTCTTCTGATGTTGTAAGGGTTCAGTTTCAGATTCCTCACAGAGCAGCAGTCTCATTTGCCTTACTGCTCACAGCAAGTACAAGAAGGAAACAAAAGAAATGCAAATCTGTCTGGCCAAAAAACCAAGATAAAGCCAGGAGAGGCAAATACCATACCAGTTGCCCAGAGCAACATCTAGCTGATGAATGAAATAACAATGATGGACAACAAACTCATCCCTATTCCCAAGGTAAATCCTCATTCACTAAGTAAGTTAGTGAAATCATCAATATCGTTATTATATTTACCTTACAGAGCAGCTGCACTGTCCCTGCTGTTATATTTTATTTTCACTACTTTAGTAACCAGTAGTTATTCAGAAGTGTTGGCACAAATATGAAGGGAGAATAAGCAAGGTGAGACATAGTAAATGGGCTTACAAGATAATTTTATCCAGCAGTTTTACAAAGTGAATTGTAACCATTTTCACTATGTTGGCCCTGCTTCCTTTGCCCCTTGTCTTGAAATGCAGTGTCTGTCTTGGCAAGGGAATGATGTTGCTAGTACTTTAATTTTGCCTGTTGAGTGACTGAACATAAGAATAAGTTCTGGCACTGGAAATAATTTGTTTCTGAATTTTTAATGCTAATGAACATACATTTATATAATATTCATGATGCCTTGCACTTAGCACTTACAATTCCTCAAGATTCAAAAGCACTTTACAAACAAACATAAAAATAATATGTAAGGGTCACTCACATCATTCTCCTTAGAATACCTCTGTGCTGTGTCACGCCACAGAAGGCATTTTGAACACATCAAAAATAACATGAGTATTATTGTTTGAACTGAATTTGGGCGTAAGACACCCAAATGAACTCCTCTTTCTTTACAGAAAGTGTTGTAGGTGGTCAAAGTCCTCTGCTAAATATTACCCAGCAAAACAACACATACAGAGTCAGAGCACCTTAGTATTGACTTGTTCCTGAGCACCACAGTTCAATACTAGGGAATAGTACCAATGACTTACAACTTGCTTCACACATTTCCTTCAGTATTGTCCCATGTTCCTCCTTTGGCAATATTTGCACGGTGACAGACTTAATTAATGCACAAGCGTAAGACCTCATTTCATAATTTTGAACTTAGTTGGATATAGGTAGATGAAGTTCAAGGCAACTTTTAATTGCCTGAATAAGCAACAGCTCTCTGCCAGTTTTGGACTGAAATGAAAAGTATTTTCAGACTGAATATATTATCCAGCTGAAATGAAAAGTACATCTTTCCCTGTTAAGGCAAAAAAGTGTAGCTTTTAAACCCCAATTGCTAATGTTTTCTTTACTTGCTACTGTGTTCCATGCAGTTTGGAAGCATCTGTTGCATTGTTTTCTCTGGGAAGATATCAAGTTTCAACTGTAATTTCTGTCATGCAGGATGTGTAAAGGAGTGTGACTTATGTATGCGTTCTGCATGAAGAATTCTAGCCAGTGCAATGATTTGTTTTCACTGATATACAAAGCAAACCATATTTGGTAAATTCAGTCTCTTTCCCTTGTTTCACTGTTTTAACTTTCTAATTGTCGGGAACAGCTGTGTACCTTGCCAGTCACCTTCCTAAAAAATAACAGGCCTCCAATGGACAAAACTTCTATTCTCCTGCTAAATTTGTTTTTAATTATATTACAAGTAAGGAAAAAAAATCCCCAGCTGTTAACACCGACTCAGAAAGGCCAAAAGTAGATGTAAAGCAGACATTAGGAAATACTTTAAAAAATTTTTGTAGTTCATCATGCTTCAGAAACAGATATTTCTGGCTTTGAATGAATTCTGAAATATTCTGAGATGACAGATTAAACAATAGACTCTGACTATTCTTTTCAGATTTCAATGCCTCAAATTCTGCTTCAAAAACACTGTGCATTAACTCTGTATTTGCAGGTAAATACTAAGTTATTTGTCATAGTAACTTTACAACTTTGTGTTTCACCTTGTCTTGCCTTGATTGCTGAAGGTAATAGGGCCTGCTTTATTATGCCCATAAATTGAGTCAATTGACTTATCCTTATATCCTGTTTCCTGAACTTAATGAGAGATTCTGCATCATTAGGAAAACACATCATCCTACAACAGGATCAAAAGCAAAGGAAGCTTGATAATAAGTCATTTGGATTTCAGAGAACGTTCACAGGCAAACTTTCAGTGTTTTGACCTGAGCTAAGACAAACAACTGGCTTTCTGAGTAAGTTTGCCAATTCCTGTGCTTACTTTGCCAATAGCCCAGAAAACACAAGCAAAACTGACCTTTTTCTGAACATAAGTTGCATTCGGCTGAGTATAAACTCCACGTGCTTTGTATGAAAAGATAAAAAAGTTCAGAAGTCCAAAGAATCAAAAGAAGAAACCAAAGCAACAAAATAAAGGAGCTGTTTCCAATAAAGTAATAGAATTTTCTTTTCAACTTTAATGTATTTTCACTACCAACACAAAACGTCTATTATGAATTATATTATCATCATGATATTTGAATATAAAGGCTCCCATTTTATAATCGAAACAGGAGGACAAATCTCTTAAATTCCAGGAGATTGTGTTCATTGGGCATCTGGGCACATGAACAGAACACGGGTACCACACCTGGGTAGAGGGATTCACTGGCACAGAGCAGGTCACGGGAGAATGCAGCCCCTCTGCGTCACATGGCATGTGCCACTGTTTTGCCCATGTCAGCATCCACAGTCCATTCTGCATTCCTAGCACCATTTCAGGTTTTCTGTGGTTTAAATACAAAACACTACCATCCTTATCATCTTGCCCCTGCTCAGAAAATATAAGAAAATAAAAACTGAACTACAATTTTGCAACTGATGCTCAAATGTTCTCAATGCATAGAAGTACCTAGGAAGTTGCACAAAAGAACTTTCAGTTGTTGATTTTCCACTTGTTGCTATAAAGATGTTTTTATTCACACACAGATAAAGTCAAAACTTAAAATGGGAGTACGATCTAGAAAGAGAGAAGACTCTGTTTAATAGACAATGTTTTCACCAAAGCTGAAAAGTAAACAGTGAAAGTATTACAAATAAAGCTGTTTTCATGCCAGACAGATTTTTCATGACAGATTTTCAACCTTAGTTCTGTCTTTGTGCTTGTGGTTATATACTAGTGCATCATTACACACTATCTATCTTTTCTAGAAAGGTGACTGTTTCTTTTTGATAAGATGATTTCTATTTTGATTGAATTCAGTTATGAAATAGACAAACTCATAGTGGAAGAATATTAAATATGCTATGTATATTGTCTTGAATTAATCTAAAATCATTAGTAGGAAGGTTTTACTGCAGTATGGGGTTTTATTGTCAAATGGAAGTTCCAAGAGAATACCTCTGAGACTCAGTCATCCATAATATTTTCCACTGCAAAGCACATACAAAATAATTTTATAGGCATGTTATCAGTATGTGGTAGCAGTAGAGGATGTAGAGTTGGATGTGTCATGGAGTGGTGCAGGAGACTCCAGCCTGCAGACTAATGACTTCTTTTCAGTAGCCATATTATTGACAGTGGAGACCACAATGGTCAATTGTGTCAAGGTCTACCTAGTCTCTCTTTAGTGCACAGATTCTTTACACTAAAGCTTGTAAAACCTCCTGTAGAGTTGTTAGAGTTTCTCAATAAAGATTTTGTTTCAGATCAGCCACTGTCCTGCAAAGTTACCATGTTCTGGTGGTCCAGATATATTTAGCATCTGTTGAGGTGTCCTGTAACACCTCTCAATTGTGAAAATTTCTATTCTCTAAGAATTATGCATTAAAAATTTATATTCCGCAAATATATTTTTGCTGGTTTTTTTCTAGGCACTACATAAGAGAGACAGAAGTTACAAGACAGTGTAAGTGCTCCCATGGCCACAAATACCTTCAGTAAACGATTACAGCTGAAAGAGATGTTGTTCCTAGTTAAAGAAAAATTAGTAAATATATTAATTATATGCCCAAAAGTCGCATAGTCTTGTTAGTTGACCAGTTTAATGGTTCTGTGGTTAAGGTTAACAACATCATGCAGCACATCCGTCACGCAGATGGCTTCATTTCCCTATACAGTTTTATGATAGCAAAGGATATGTCCTTTTCTAGGAACAGCCTCAGATTCTGAGTGAGTCCATGCAGATCATTTAGATACAAAAGGCGAATTCTTTTTTTAAAGTGTTTAGTATAAAATTAAATAAATACAAATGCCAACAAGCAGGTATGAGTTAATCTTACTTTGGAGAGGCTAAGAGCTTCATATGTATTGGCTGCATCAATTAAACATTGCAATTAATACTGAGAAAAATAGCTGTAAAACCCTACTGCAGTAATTTACACACAACAAAATCTGGAAGTTAGCCTCAGAAATGTATTTGTGGCCCTTCCAAAACAGTTGTGCAGAAGTACTCACTGCTGAACTGCAGAAACAAATTACTACCTAGAACTCCAAAGACCTTTCTGGGATGTCACATATATCCCTTCGCTCTTGTGATAAATTCCACTAATTCCAGGACAGGGGAACCTCAGCTCCAACCTGTTATCACTTCCAGGATCTGTTAAGAGGATGCAAACACTGGTATCCTCTGGAAAACTAGGGACCATTGCCTTTCCCTAGAGGTGGTTAGCGTACCTTCTCTGTGCTTATATATCTGTATGTGGATTGAGCACAAGCCAGTTATTTCTGCAATCAACATACCAGGAACCTTCAAGGAAAATAAATGTGCTCCCTGTTTGTCATTTTAGCATACTATGCCTTCAGGAACCCCGCTCTTCATTTATGAGACAGAAGGAAATTGCATGTGCAAGGAAAAAAGGGGTTTAAGCCTATGAAGTGGGAACATGAATGGTGTGCAAAAGGTCCATAAATCAGGCCTTTCTTTATCAGAAATGCCAAACATACTGCATTATCTTTACACTTGTTTCTTTTCTTGGAAATACTTTGTGGATGTTTAAAGGGTGTGGAAGGGAAGAAAACCTTTCGCTAAAACACTAACGTTGGCAGCCATTCAAATTGCTATGTAAACTTACTGTAACCAATCCTAAGTCTCTTAGCTAATATTATGTAGTATTTTATATAACACCTCCCAAAGGGTTCAGAGGAGAAATTTTGAAGTAGAAAAACTTAATTACAAGTTTGATTTTTGTACTGAACTCTGAAATAATACAGTCTGGGATAATTCCTCCTCAAATAGATCTGTGTTATTAAATCCATATCCAGCTTTTGTAAAATTCTTTTTCATGCACTAATGTAGTTCTAAGTCCTCCCACATTGCCTGACACTTTCTTTGGCTTTATAAATGGCCATGGACAAGGTTGTGCTGGTGAAGATGTAAATTTTTCAGATTGCTATGGTCAGAGATAGCTTGAATATTGGAACTGAGCTCCAATCCATAGGGAGCCAAAACACAGAATAACTGGGTAAAGTGTTGACATTGTTACTAGCCATACAACCGTTACAGTTTAATTAGAGAAAGCTTTATTCATGGTTTGTCGCTTCACTGCTAGGTATAGTATGTAATAACACTTTCCTGATACCATAAAAATCCGATGATTTATTAATGAATAATAAACCTCATGAATAGTGAATGTTTGCATAATGACAAATACTGCTAGCTAAATTAGCAAGGACTACTCGGCTGAGAACTTCCAGATCTGTTTGATAAATGCATATGATTCTTCCTCTTTTACCAGAAGCAAGAACCATTTCCCCCTCTACTGTTTGTGAATAACATCCTCTTCTCTCTTCCTATCTTTTATATATAAAAGCATGTAACTTTTGACTATTTCCTAGAATATAAAGGATGCTATAAGCATCACGGTTCACAGAGATACTTGGAAAAACTACTACTTGTAGTACTCCTTTCAGAAAGACTAGCTCTTATTCACAGTCAGATCCAGAACTTTCAGCAAAGCCAATCTAATTGTTTATAAATTACTTCTAGCCATTTGCACAGCTTTGTTTTCACCTTTTTCCGACCCAAATGATGCCAAATAACAGGTTGAGAGTTTCTAGTCACACAGTACAAAGCTTTCACAGAAGTTGCTTGGGCTTGGGCTTGATTTAGGGTTTTCTTCTTAGCCAAAGAGACATATTTAAATCTCTGCAATTTACTCTGGATATCTTCTTTTGGCCTGACTGCCTACAGGAAATAGCTTTTAAATACCAAGCGTGCACTATAGTTGTCCAAGCTTCAAACACGGATATGAGATTTGTAACAGTTTTTATCGTCTTCTAACATGTGCCAAAGAGGAACACTTTGAATAGCTTGAAGCATTGGAAAAGGAGAGAGAATACACCCAGAGGTGTATCTTTCTGTGTGAATTTCCTCTGTTCCATTCAGTAGGCCTTCTTCATATGGAAAGACTTCATGTATCTATAGCAGCAGTGTGAACAAAACAGCTTTCCACTCACCGGGAAACAGAAAGAAAGGGAGCTGGCTCAAGAGGCCACTAGAAGTCCATTCCTGATGCTCTGTTGCTATTTCACCTCTCATTAGAGGAGGGAACTAATACTCTGAAATACTGAAGAATTGACAGAAGATTGGTTGCCGACAGTTTATTCCTTCAGTGGATAGCATAAAGTCTCACCGTCATCATTATAATGAATACTGCAGTAGTATTAAGGATGACCAGCACATCTTTTATCTCCCCTAACTGAAACTATGAAAGAATATTACCTCATTTTTCAAACTGTTGAGAGCATTTGAAAAAAGCAAGTTACCAGCTCTTTAAGATCCTTACCAGTTGTGTGAGGTTACCTTTTTTCATAAAATTTTTCATGTGTGTCCAATTTCTGTGTCTTACCGAAACTTCAGATTGTAAAAAGAATAAAGCACAATTTGCCAGCAGAAGAGGTGATCGGAATGACCAACTACGGCCAGAATACATGGCCAATATGGCCAGTACCACCTACTACTCCATGCAGCAAGGACAACTACTAGGAGATTATCAGTTCTATTAATTTCAGAGAGTAGGGTGTTGAAACCAAGTGACTGGAAAAGAACGGTAGTTTCTTTTTTTTCCCTTTTTTTAAAAGTAGGCCTACTTTACTTGTAGTCTTGATTTTGGTGGCTGACCTGTGCATGGCATGCTCGACTTTGCCCTACTTGGCAAGTGGCATAAGAAAAGTAAGACTGAGCAAAACATAAGAAAAAGACAGGAATAAAGAATCGCATCTGTGCCTGAAAGGAGTTCAAGGAATAGAAAATAGGGAAAATTAAAAATCAAAATTTTCTAAATAGTGATGTCCTAAGCAGACTTCATGATGTTCCTAAATAATAGTTTTGCCTCTCCCTCCACAGACCAGACATAGTGAGATAACATTTTTTTAAAATGTTGCTAGACAATATTCTGACCTGTAAGATATTTTAAATGAACTTCCATTATCTTAAATATAATTTTGCAGTATTTCACATTGCTTTTACTTTTAGCACGTATATTGATAAAACTTATAAATAACAGAAGAGTATTTTTTTGAGGTAAACATTTGTTTAATAGGTATATAGCATGTTAGCCCTGAAAAGTTAGTCACCTTCTCTGATTCACGTGAGTCTTTCTAGAAACTCATAGGAGAAAGACATTTTAATAAGAAGACAAAACGCCATTTAGTAAAAAAGGAGAGATGCAATATCTTTTTTTGCCTTTTTTTTTTTTTTTTTTCAATTTACAGTGTTCCTTTAAAAAAACTTCAGGCTCACTGAAGACTTAGGAAAGTCTTAGGTTTTTTCCGTGAAAAGTGTTTATTTAGAGAATTACCATATTTAATCATTATATACAGTTTAAAAAACCCACTTGTTTCGTGGGTTAGAAAAACAAAAAGAAAAAAGTACAGAGAACACCCTCGAGCAGCCCATCAGCAGAAACCAACTGCGTGTGATGGCAAGCCTTACAGAGAATCCATAGAGCAGCTAAACAGACAACCAACTAGGAAGCAACTTCTGGACAGCTGGATTTCTGATGCTTATCCACAGGGAGCCAGCTAGATGGACACAGTAACCACACCTCAAAAGCCAAGGAGTTGAGGAAAGAGGCAGTTTGTGGAAATGGCATTTGAGGAGCTAAATAGAAGAAGGGAAAAAAGCCAGTTAGCAAGACACTTGGAAGCTTAGGCGAGCCATGAGCAAGCCACTCTCTGATCCATACAAGCAGCCAGAGAAAGAGTTGGCTGCCCATCAAATGGTGAACTGGGATACTGAGGAGCTTGAGAGCTTGCCAGGTCAAGAGCCTAGAGAGCCTAGAAAAGAGGTCACACAGCTGTTGACAAGCTGGTTGATTGGTACAAAACCTGGCAAGAAAATAAAAGCTCACCTTCCTGCCTGTTTTCTGTTGATAGCTGTGACAGTATGAACATTCCTGTGGAACATTTCTGTTCCATCAAACAGACGTTGTTCTATTGGAAAAAAATTCTGCAAGCTCTACTGAAGGAACATTCTGTCTTTCTTCTAAAAATACCTATTGGTCATAAAAGATGTTACCATCCTGGATAACTAACTAGTCTGTAGGACTACTTCAGCTGCTTTCTTTGCAGTAATGGAAGAAATGCCTCAGCCAAAATTCAGGCATGAACACAAAAAATGAAGTTCTGGATTTCAGCTCTATTGACCCTAAAGACTGAGGGACTTTTAAATAACAGATATATGAGAGTAGATGACAAAATGATGCCTTACTACTGGAAATAATGGCCAAGAAAAAATGGGCAAGAGCCAAAATATAGGAGTTCACTACAAACATGTCAGTCTCTACTGCCTGTATTTTCTAATTTCTAGAATATTCTCTCTAAAGAGGCCTAGATTGCATTTTGTTGTAGAGCAGTGAAGATTGAGTTAAAATAAAAAGCTGTTTTCTGCCAACTCTTCACTTCAGCAAAAACAATAGGAACATTTTCTGGCCAAAGTCCAAGGTTTTCATGCTTTCCTGAACCAAACAAGTATACAATGTTAGCAAGGGTGAGAAAACTATTATTATTTTGCTAGAGACAGCTTTTTAAGTTGCAGAGAGTAGCTCAGTTAGGTAGTAATACTTGTAATACCATGCAAGTTTCACTGAACTGGTGAATACAGACAGCATTATTAAACATTGCTGAACAGATTGACTATTACAAAGACACTCCTGTATTCTTAAGGTAGATATATTTTCCATGCCCTTAGCCAAAAAAAAATTCAGTGGCATCGGGGAGGTGAAATAAAGACATATGCTTATCCTTACCTTGGCAAAATAGGGTGAGCTGTGTTCCAAGCTTGTATTTTTTATTCTCATTCTGACAATCACAAACACTTACTTAAGATGAAATATTGGACCATAGCGCAGATTTTAAAATATGATTTCTGAAACTTGAACTCTTGACTCATATTTACATGAGAATTATGACATTCTATCCCTTAATGCTAAGGCTTGCCCATTACACTAATACTATACTTGTGTTGTTCAGCTGACCAATCCCAGCATAGAAAGTCCCACCACACGATGTAAAATGAGTGATAAATTACTTATCTCTCAACACCATTATAAGCCATAGCAACAAATAACAGATCTCAAGCTATCCAGTTCCTTATTTTCATGAAGCTGTATCAACCTTATATTTCTCAATATGATTTTGTTTTACAGTCCATCAATTTAATTCATGTTTTGTCCATCAGTCACTGAGCCCAAATTCTCTTCTTTTTCTTTTTTTCCTCAGCTTCTTGCAGCCTTGAGCCAAAACTTTTAAACTTTCTATCCACAGCAACCATTGTAGCCTGGATTACATCCAATCTTTTACTAACATCTGTCAAGTTCATACTTGTGGTTGCAATGGAGTGGAATAGAAAATAAAGATGGATGGCAATGGATTAACCCTAACACTTCTTTATTACACTGGAGCCATTTTATATGTCTCTACTGCATTGAGTCCTACTAAAGTTTCCATATGGTATCTTCTCCTACCTTCTTTATCACCTAGTAACAGAAGATAAAAGTAATTCTTTTCATCTAATGAGGCAAGTTTTAGATTAACATTATCAGTGACGCAACTAAGATTCTTAAGTCTGAAATGCAACATTTTGCCTTTTCCACATAATTGTGCATGATCTGTTTCAAACACACTGAAGCTCATAGAAGTACCTAAGAGGAAAATATTTTTGTCTGCAAAGAGTAGGAGTAAATTCTATAAATAAAGATTTTGTTTTCAAGATTCCAAAAACTAGTACTGGTAATTTTTACTTCTACTACAATTCCACCCAAAAATCTCACTTTCTTTTATAAAAATTAATTAACCCCTGTGAGGCAATTCTTATAGACAGCAACTAAGGGAGATGATACTGAACAATCCACACAAGCTAAGCAGAAGGCAGATCTGACATTTTGCTTGTCAAACTCAAAGCAAAGAAAGAAGAGTAGTTCTTTGATGTGCTAATGAAAACTATTTATTTCAACAGCCTGGTTTTTATTATTTTTTTAATGTCGATGTCTGTAGAGTTCCAAGTGCAGCTTTTCTTCAGGGAAACTCAGTGGTCACTGAATTCAATAGGTGTTTGTATGCAGCCCTTTTACTTAATAAGAAAGAAATCCTTCGAGTGCATAGCGTAAATAAGAGTGTTTTCCACCTGAAGGAGTCATAAATGTGGGATATTTGAAAACTTGAAAATTCATTAGCTCCTATTAATTTCCAGTAGAGTCTCTAAGCTTTACTTTTCACACAAGCTTTGTAAGAGGAGAGCATTTGCTAAACTTGTGCAGGTATGGCACATAAGATGGATATGACGATGAATTACAGCTGAGCTGTTTACTGACACTGGAAAGAAATGAGCTTGGAATTAAGTTTTTTTATTGATTATATTCCATTCTAAGCATAAAGGTAGGAAGCTAGATAACAACCCTGATCACAGAATATAACACATGATAAAAAAGTCCCAAAAGGATTATTAAAAAGTACTTCGGTATTTAAAATTATTGGGTTTCTTCCAAGCTCGGTAAGACACACTGCCTATTACTTTAATGAAGCAGTTACAGAAATACAGTTTGGCTTGATGTTCTAAATCAATGTATGTGAAAGAAATTTTACAAGTGCTTGAGTTGTTTTCTTATATAAGTACCTAGGGGACACGAAGAACTTGATTAGTCAACATGTATGCTAGATTTTAATCTAGAACCAGCTGTTAGGAAGGCAAATTCATCCTTGGATTTGTTCTTATTTTGTGATTACCATATCTGAAAAATGAGCTGCAATGGTGTCCAAAATCTGCCAACATACAGTGACAAAAGAAGATTGCCAATGACACTAAAGATTGCCTAATTATCATTTGAAAAAATAGGAGAGTAACCAAACATTACTAAGCCAATAAGGAAGAAAAAGAATATAAATGAACAAGAAAAAGATTAATTGTTTTAATTTCATTAATTCTGATAGAAAGATAAAACAGTCCTTCATCTCTAGGCTAAAAGCCACTGAAGTAATTAATAAATTCTGTTCTGATTTGGGCTGCATGCTAGTCCCCTCATTTCTTGCCAGGAAGTAACTGTCATGGATTTAAAAGGCTCTGTAAATGAAATGTAGATACTAGTGTTGTCTTTTACTATTTTCTAAGCATTTATGTCTATGATCAATATATCAAACGGAGAGCTGTTTTTCCTAGCGAGGGTCAAGCTGATCTTGTTGATGTATTTTTGAAAATACCAGATAGACAGGCACATCAGTAGAATTTGCAAGATCAGTAGGAAGCCGCAAGGAGGACTCTGCAAGTAGGACAAGAGATCTGAAGCCTATGTACTATGGAAACAACTGGGCCACAGGAACTTTTCCTATGCTCGTTAACAGTCTGTCTTCACAGAAAACAAAGTAGAATGCTCCCCCAACCCAGGAAGTCAGGAACACACAAAAGCAGTTTGTGGACTCTCAGCTTATCCACAGCACTTCAGAGGAGTGCCTCCCCATTCCACTGATGGTCCTTTGCAGGAGTAAAAAGTGAAAAATTTCAGTCACTGGCTATGCCAGCTAACCACCATTGCCTGTGCAACTCCTACTGCCATCAGTATCTAATGAAGCTGTGTTTTGACTGAACTTTAAGAACAACAAACATGAAAGGGCAAAGTTCCTGAAGAAAATGATGCAGAAGAAATGGCAACACATTTGAAAAAAAATAATAAAAGATTGCTTATTTTGTGAGATGGAAGCATTCTTCCATTATCAGCATGTGAATGTACAGATAGACTGTGTATGCACACATATGCTTGGGGAACAACATCGTGGCTCCCAAATCTGTACCTTCTGGCAAGTTTAAAAATTGTATTTTAAGTTGCAGAAGTCAAAGCTCTCCAGCAGTCTGTTCTACCTAAGCCTTTGTGAGTTCTGAGTGAGTCTATGTTAAGGAAGGAAGCAAGGAAAATAACAACTGCTACTGCAACAGCAATGAGATTTGGAGAAACTCAAGTTGTGGGCCATAAAGAAACCTATATGGTCTCTGCATTCATCAGAAACCTTACTAGATTGATTTTACCACATATATGAAGTGATCTATCTTTGTAAATTATTTCAAGGCAGAACTGATAGTTGTGTCCTTTACCAGTTGCATAAAAGGCCACCATTGTAACACTAAGTAGCTTTCTAGGGTCTTAGATTAAAGGACATAAGTTGCTCCTTCAAAGTTCTGACACAGGACTAAGAAAGAAAACTTTTTCTTGCATCGATTTCATCATTTGTTTTGACATCTTCTGCACTGATTTGAAGGTAAGATTCATTCATAGCTAGTCATGAGTTCAGTTTGACCGCTGAACTATTTATTATATGTTTGCCTATTATTATTTTAATAACAACCATTAAAAAGTGTGTTAAACTAGATTTTTCTTACAAATTTTCATCCTGGCCCATAAATGTGAAAGAAAAGATATCTGAGAAGGACTTGCAATAGTTGTAAAATCATATTTTTTTCCTGGCAGATACCTCAAAATAATGAAACGGTTCCACTTATTTTTGTGCTTGTATAAATTGATGCTTTCTACATTTTAATTTAATTTTAAAGGTCTTCAGATTATTTCACGTGCCATAGCTAAACTGGCTTTTTTCCTGAAAGCCTAAGGTAGTACTTAAAAAAACAGAGGGACTTAGTCACATTTAGGCATCACAAGTAGTGTATTTCTGCCTCTACCACCTCTCAACAGCACGGTACCAGCTCTACAGTGAAGTGTTGTCCTCAGAAGTATGACTCACTCTAACGAAATTATAGATCTTCATAACTATAAAGCAAGACAAGTTATTAAAGGGAACCTCTTACTGGCCTTCATATCAATGAGTCAGCTAATATCTAGCAGCACCTAACTCCCTACCCATTCCTCCTTCACACTGAAGACTTGTTATTCTTTTAGTTATTCACTGTTTAGAATAAGAATATTTCAGCTGCCCACTCTAATCTATTTCATTTGCTAAAATAGATATTTATGGTAACTATCACTGGTCATGCTTTAGTTGTAAATTGATGAAATTATTCCAAACTTTGGAAATCTAGCTCTTCATCATTCTCTGCAGAACATTTTTCTTTTTTACAAAGTTGGGTTATTGCCAGAAAGTCTATCCTCCCTGCAGCATCTGGCCTCCAGGTTCTCTAAACCAAGGGCCAGCCACACAGAATTAAAATAAGAAGGCTGATATTTATGAAGTTCTTTGCATGTAAGTATAACTTCTTCAGTACATCTCTGCCAGCTTCCAAATATGACAGAAGAAAACACAGAAAAGTTGGAAATATTTTTCTTCACTATAAATATATATAAATAAATATTTTTTTTAATCAGAATGGGTGTGGCTGGCTGTCTTCAAGCAGTTCAAACAGCAGCAGGCAGAAGTTTAACAATAATCACGTCCCAGACCAAGGGTACACATGGTTTTAGGCTGGCATTATGCATAATTTGCAGTAATGGAGATTGCTCTGTAAATATTTATCTTGCTAAAAATGCTTCCTGATGCTCTTAGCACCAGATCTTCAACTGAAGGAGACTGCTATCACAGTGATGAAATTCCACCAACTGAGGTGTAATTTCTAGCTCTGTTGCCTGTAATTCATCTGCTGACTTTCCTATTGCTACTAGGCAGTGCCATGACAGTAAAAAAAAAAGCAGGCACAAGTTGAGAAATTATAGTCAATGAATATTCAGAATACATCTTTCCATGGCCCACTATCCTGCCAAAACACTTGGTGAAGAACACAATTATTCATCAAAGTTACACCCCATTTTTGGCAGTGAGGGGTTTTATTTTATTTAGTTACTTTAACTGAATAATTTTAACTTTAAGAGGTACCTAATTTCACACACAGAATTTCACACACACAAGACTGAAGTTGGCAGGGGCCTCTCAAGATCATCTTGTCCAACCCCCTGCTCAAGCAGAGTCACCTCCAGCAGGTTGCCCAGGACCATGTCCAGCTGGCTTTTGAGTATCTCCAAGGAGGGAGACTCCACAGCCTCCCTGGGCAACCTGTGCCAGTGGTCAGTCACCCAAATATTCAAAAAAAAACCCCCCTGTCTCCCAGGCTCTTGTTTGTGCCCATTGTTTCTTGTCCTGTCACTAGACACCACTGAAAAGAGTCTGGCTCCATCTTTACATCTTCCCTTCAGATATTTATATATACTACTTCTTTTCTCTAGGCTAAACCATCCCTGCTCTTTCAGCCTTTCCTCCAGTCCTACAGTCATCTTAGTGGCCCTTTGCTGAACTCTTTCCAGTATGTCCATGTCCTTCTTGTACTGGGGAGCACAGTACTCGACAAAGTATTCCAGCTGTGGCCCCACCAGTGCTGACTAGAGGGGAAGAACCATCTCTGTCGACCTGCTGGTAATAATGCAGCCCAGGATACCTTCAGCCTTATTGGCTGCAACAGCACATTGCTGGCTCATATTCAGCTTGGTGTCCACCAGCATCCTCGTGTCCTTTTCTGCAAAGCTGTTTTCCAGCTGATCAGTCCCCCGCACGTACCAGTGCATGGGGTTATTCCGACCCAGGTGCAGGACATTACACTTCCCTATCTTGAACTTCATGAGGTTCCTGTCAGCCCATTTCTTCAGCCTGTTGAGGTCCCTCTGGATGGCAGCACAAGCCTCTGCTGCATCAGCCACTCCTCCCGGTTTGGTGTCATCAGCAAACTTGCCGAGGGTACATTATGCTTCATAATCCAAAACATAATGATGACATTCAACAGTACTAAGCCCACTATTCACCCCTGGGATCCACTACTAGTTATTGGCCTCCAGCTAGATTTTGTACTGCTGATCACACCCTCCAAGCTCAGCCTTAAGTTCCTATTTACATATGAACTAGTTCCTGTTACTAAAGACATGATCTAAATAACATTGGAGGTAGGCAGGATCTTTCTTCTGCAGAATCATGCAAAAAAGAGCAACAGTCATAAATCACAAAAAAAAAAAATTTACTAAACCCTCTAAGTAGTGAACAAGTTTGCTTATTAGTGTTATGAGATATGATGACGAAGGTGTAAAAGACAATGATGCATCACCAGTGATGCATTTTTAGTCTGAGAAAGTGATTTGTCTTTCTTGCATGAATTTTTAAATTTGCTACAGATCATTTCACTAAAATGCAAATAGCACTTTGGGAATAAATCTAACAGACACTTTTTTGCAACCATAAACACTGGTTAAAATCTATTTTCAGTTACATGCAACTAACCTGGGGGGCTTTTGAATTTCAAACTAACACTTAAAAAGCATGTTATGAGAAGACACAAATTCTGAAAGTGTCTTAATAAAATAAAATTATTTATTATTAAAGCAAAAATTATTATAAAAATGTAAAATATAAATATTAAAATCAAAGTTCTCTCTATTTCATTCCTTAAATGCTTCCCAAAATGGTATTTCTATCTTGTCAGTAGAACAGGACTTTCATATTTACTGAGAATCTACCTCCACAAATGACATCTGGTAATCAGTTCTTTAGTACTTAAAGAATGAGTTAGCATGCAGTGGTGATGTAACACGTAAACTGCTTCATTCTGCAGCGTAACTGAACTCAAACTGACCCAGTGGTGCTGAAATGAAAATTTACAGCTTCCAATCAGAGTGGGATTAGCACACACTGTGTGCTAAGCTCTGTTGCTGAGTTTACAGTTAAGACCTGCAGCATTCACTGTTTCAAGATTTACCTTTGGGTTGAGTTGAATTTCACATATAACTCACATGCCAATAAATATTTATGGAAAGTTGAGTTAATTAGCTGCCTGCTCAAAAGAAAGAAAATTATAATCATCATGAGCAGCCAAACCACCAGACAGTAATATGGTGATAAACAATAAAACCATGCATCTCCTTCCCTTTCATACCAGTGGAAAATGTGCCAGGATCTCTGCATTTATTCACTTAAAATTACTACAGAAGGAAATACAATTTGCAATAGGCTCTGCCTCAAGCAATAAATAAAAGTAATATTTCACAGCTTAGTATACATCTACAGCACTAAGATCAGGAGGCTATATAAAAAGCATTACTTAGTGAAATTTCTCTTTTCACCACTTGTGGTGGAGGTGAAAGTAATCACTTCTGTTGCATCATCACAACACTTAATGATTTCTTAGTGAAGCAGAAATGGCAAGTTCATTTTTGAAGGTGCAAGTAACATTCTCTCTCCTCAGTGTTGTGGATTACTGTCTAACTAGTAGTAGTCATTTTGTATAGGGCTTTCCCTGCTAAATTAATGTAAATGTTTTTTGCAGATGTATTCTTCTGTAAATCTTTCACATACAAACGCGTACACACACACCTGAAAAAGATTTGAGACTGCAATCGTTATCTTTCAGGTCAAGGAATACAGGCCTGAACCTAGGAAAGACGACTTTTACTGTCCCTTGTAGAGGCAAGTTCCCCTTATCTTTAAGCCAGACATTAGAGGACAATATGACTCCAATGTATACGTTAATACTCTCCTCCTGACTTGAACAGAACTTATCCTTAACTTCTGACTTTCCTAAGAGTCCAAAAGCAATGTCAAAACCAAAAACGAGTTCAAAATCATTTGTCACCATGGTTGCTTTCAAGTATCTCCACACTACTAGGAACTTTATTCATAAAACTGAGTGCATTCATTCATGTTCCACATTAATAGACAGTTGCATATGAAACTGATAGCATTAGATATTACTAGTCATACTAATAAGGGGGGTTTGGGGTTGATACTTTAAAAAAAAAAACCAATCACCCAATTATCATTGACTTGAGTACAAAAACAAATTCATGCATAACATGGTCCTGTCAGTCATTAGTTTCGTTGCCACATGAAATTTTACTTCTTCTCAGTTACATAAAGAGCAATAACATGTTCTCGTGACTGTGATTCTTTCTTAAACCCTCATCCTTAAAGAGAATACCACTTTCCACAATTGTTATATCTTCTCTTCACTATAAGTAGTATTTCATTAATTTGAGCGGTATAATTTTAAAGAAATGCTTTCCCACCAAAATCTTGCCAAATGGAATTCCATTTTCCTCATTTCCTGTATCTTTGACAAAAAAACCTACTAATTTCTAAGGCCTCCTGTTTGATATCCTTAGCAAAAAACCACTGAAAGTGTAAGACATTCTACTTAGTTTCCAACACTGCTGGATAAATTGCTGCCACACAACTATCAACACAAGTAAGTAAATTAATTTTATGCTCAGTTATGACATTGATTGCTTTCCTCGCTATCGCTAAAAGCCCATTGGTGTCTATACCACATCCTCTTTAATTTGAGGAAGGTATGTTTATTTTTTCATATAATGCTATTTTAAGAGAGGTTTCCTTTCAGGTACTTTGCCCATTCATTCAAATCTCACAAAAAGTGTTGGAAAACACACCACCTATTTAAATACTTCAATGGAGGCAGTATTTTGAGGAGAGTGAGTGCATGGGACCAGAATCAATATGCATTAAGGGGTTTTGTTACCAGTTTTGTCACAGATTTGTTTCTGTTTGAGCAAGTAATTTACTACTCTGTTCTAAGAACTGCAACATCTATAAACACATAAAACAACAATTTATAAAGTAAGCCTTGAACCCTCATGTGTATTCAAATATTCAGCAGCAGACACCATGGAAATATTCAGGCATGTGAAAACCATACAAGTTCCTTAAGGATTATCATATGAAATACAAAATGTGCAAATTATTCATATTCTGTTACTACTGTTTTTCTATAAAATTTACTGTAGTTCAGCCACAGGTCATCGGAGTCAATGAGGAATCACCAGGGGAAATGGTCTATGGTCAAACTAGATAATCATAACCATTTCCTTTAGCCTTAAAACTCCATGAATCCATGTTAAAGCTGTTGTAAATCTGGAGAGTTACATTAAAACCTCATGACTAATAAACACAAATACATGCATTTAATTCTCTTTTAATACATTATAAGTTGTTACATACTAAAGAAAGCCAAAATGAATACTAACTGAAACAAACAGAGCTGAAAATATTAAATTTAGATGTTTTGTTTTCAAAGCACTTGCTTCCTATATGAAAGGTATTCCACACAGCAAAACTCAGCACTCTCAAACTGTATGTGCATTTTCTTCTGTTCTCAAAGCTTTTTGCTTTACTTTTACATTGTAAACATTTTACAGAGTGGACCGAACAGGGTTCAATTACTGATTCCTATCGGAAGTGACTTCTATTCAACAGTGAACAAGTAATAAGTCTGGTGAACTTGATTTCTGGTGAGTCTCTGCCTTTTCTTTTTTAACCAATTATTTATGCTCAGCATTTGCATAGTTGGCCCTTACCAGACCCGTACATATACTTTAACATGGGTACCTTAAATTCTTGTTGTTGCAAGTTTAATCAACGCTGTGTCATGTGGCATCAAACTCATTTTAAAAGGATCTTAATAAACACCACCATTTAATTGTTCGATTATCAGACAAGCAACTGCTCATCTAATAAGTGTATATCTGTGTTTCTACCCTCTTCATTGGGTTAATGGTGATTCAATATATTTAGACCTGGAAGCTACTTCTCTCAGCTTAAACATTTGAATGAAAAACGGGTAATTCGGCTACATCTCCCTTGGCAAAACAATACATTTAATCAGTGTTATAGTTTGTATCTAGACAGTAGGTTTTAATCAGAGTATCTATCTGCTAATTCTAAATAGGAGGAAGTAGCAGGAGCAGAGAAGGGAGTGATAGTCATTGTATCATTGCTGAGTCAGTTTATTTCCTGTAACTATCCATCATAGGAGGAGAAGCAGCAGGCAGATGCACACTTACTTCAGAGGAGATTACCTTTTTCCCTGGGGATTCTAGTGTTGGATCCAGACAACATCTGTTCCACCCCTCCAAAAAAGGTTTAGTATCTTCTTCTGTTTCTCTCTGTACAAATGTGCAACTGTTTTAGTCTGTCATGTGGCTATATCCTCTAAAAGATGTTATGGGCTTGGCATGGAAATTACGGGTTTCAGTGACAGGTGGAACAAAAGTCGCATGACTTTTACACAGGCAGTTGGGTTAAATGAATATGATGTTATCTCCTTGTCTTGTACAAATATAGAGCAGGATCGTGAATAAGGGCTTCAACGACTGGTGTTTTCTTTTGAAAATCTTTCTACTATATCCACTGTCTCTGATCTACCATTGGATCAGAGTGTGCTATGCGGTGACACATTTATCAGCAAACATAAAGCTGCACACACATACAGCCATTCAGCACATATTATCTAATTCTCTGATACAGTAACAAATAATGTAAGAAAACCTGAAAGCAACAATTTTAAAGTTACTTGCTCCATCCAGACAACTTTAGATCTAAAGCTTAGCTTCCTTCAGTAATCACCCCATGGAAGTGCATGTCTCTTCCCATTATGTCTGAAGATAGTCTAAGTACCATACTTTTACAAAAGTGCCTAAAGTGAGACACTATGAATCCTGTCCAAACAGAACAAAAAGGCTAAGATTTGGCCTTCTGGCCATTACCTAAAGAAATTCAAATCTATTACTTAATAAAACATTTCTAGGACAATAAAATTCTGTTGGTAAGTGGAAGAATTCAGCTGAATTTAATGGAAGATGCTTCCTAAAGCTTTGTATTCTAAGATTTTTAAAAATAAAGTTTCTTAAAATACATTCCTGACATCACATATTTCATATGTTTCTTCCCGTTGCATGTTGCAGTGAAACTGATTTTGTACATTCACAATAGTATTTTGATCTGTAACATATAAAATTCAACAAATAAACAGGACAAACAAAAAAGTCCAAGAGAATAAAAGGTGGTTGTTTTGTGTGGTTTTCCTCTTTGTTTTCATACTGCCATTTTGTCCCAGAGATATCAAATAATTTAACTTAATTTTAAAATGCTGAAACTCTGTTTTGAAATGACCCTTTCGAACAGATTCTATTCACCGCAGAACACTCCTCTAAATACTCCTTGATAGCTTTTCCCCAGCGTCAGGACCATTGTTACCAGAAGTCCTCATCTGTATATGATCGCACAGCAGTAACATATACAGTCTGGCTTCCACATGAATGATTGGATTTTGTGAAAGAAGTGACATGGGACATTTA
Source organism: Phalacrocorax aristotelis (assembly GCF_949628215.1). Lineage (NCBI taxonomy): Eukaryota > Metazoa > Chordata > Aves > Suliformes > Phalacrocoracidae > Phalacrocorax > Phalacrocorax aristotelis. The sequence continues at coordinate 26,021,210 of NC_134280.1, forward strand.
GGGCCTTGTTCTCCAAACTTTCACTGATTGAGCAGCTAAGTCAATGAAGAACATTACAAAAATAGGAGTCTGTTGGATCAGATTATAAAATTGGCCAAGACTGAAGAAAATTGCACAGACAATATAAGCCAAAAATCATAGCTATTTAGAAATGCTTGGAAAATTTCCACTGAAAATTAATTTGATATCTTTTAAATTCTAAGAAAAATGATTAAGTGTAATAAGAAGATATGGAAATGGCAACTAATAGCAAGTCACTACCTTTAGTAATAATAATGCCCAATATACACATTCATACCCTACTTCAGCAGAATATGGAAGCTTATTTGAAGCCAATGTAACTACTCAAATTGTGATTTTAAGCACATCTTTATGAATGCTCTTAAAGAAGCATAGAAGTTTAAGATCCTACCATCATAGATGAAATCAATAACAATAATGTTACATATGTAGGTGTGTTTGCATGTATACACACCCACACACGTGTGTGTAAACACACCCATATATTTATATATATGTAAGCATACACAAACTTTTAATTATAGGACATAAAAGCACTTGGCAGGTAGTATCTAGAAGCATGATATCTCTGTGGACAAAGTGTTATACCCATTGTGAACATGGGGGTTTTTGAGTTTCACTGGAAAGTACCAAATAGGAATGCTCACTATTTCCAGGGCAGATCATAAAAATAGCCATGGTAGCTCAAAACAAAGGTAGCCTGGTAGCCTGTGTCCAGCAAAAGCCAAACAGTAAGTGCCTGGGGAAGACTATTAAAACAGAGCAATTATACAGCAATACTTCCCCTGGACATTCTTCCAGCTCCTAGCAATATGTGGGAGAGACTTCCTGAACTAGAGGTAATATCTGTGTTTAATAGCCCTTGATGGATTTTTCTTCCACATATTTATCTAATTGCTGTCTAAATCAATGTAAACTTTAGCTTCCACAATGTCCAATGACAAAAACAGCCAAACTAAAATTTTTGAAGATATATTGCCTTTGTTTGCCTGTCACCTTGTACCTTGATTTTGTGGCCCCTCATTTTTGCACCAGAAGAAACTGTCAATGCCTATTCCTCCTCTCTCTGCCTCTCAAGATTTTACAGGCATCTATCATATTTCCCCTCATTACCTGTTTTCCTAGCTGAAGAACTCTAATATATTTAGTTATTTCTTTTATTGTCATTGCTGTCTTATGACTTTTCTGGTTCTACTGTGTGAATTTTAGGTGAAGGAGTCAGAAGTGCAAGCAAGTATTGAAGATATAACTGCTTGATGGTTTTAACAAAGGTTGATTCCTATTTCTTTCCTAATAATTCCTAATATTTTATTTATTTTTATCATTACCCAGCACTCAATAGACGTCCTCCCAGAGCTAGCTATCATAACTCCAGTATGATGGAGTTATCTCTCTCTTGAATGTCAGTAATCAATTCAAAGATCATCTCTGCATATATAAAGCTGGAAGTGCTTTTTTCCCATGCTAGTTAATTTACTTTTATCAGCATTTAATTTCACCTGCCATTGTATAGTCCAGTCTTTCAATACCATGTAACCTTTTACTAACAGATTTCATTTTTAGTAACGTGAATAGCAAACTTTCAGTTATACATAGCACCACAGATAGATAAGCAGGGGCAATACATGAAGAATTTTCATGTTCTTAGAGAGGGCAAGCATATGAAAATGAATAATCAAGTCTAAGTTAGATACAGGTATCAAGATTTGAGTATCCAATTCTGGAATCTCAGATTATTCTCAAAAAAACTTGCTTATATTTCTCAAGACGAAGACCTTTACCGTTTAAAGATTTTTGACTCAAAACTGCTTCAGTCAGTGCCCACTTTAGCTGATCAGCATAATGTAACATAAGCCTTTGTAAAACCTAATTGATTTATATTAGCAGAATCAGATCCTCATACAGACAGGATTCCCAAACTCTCTCACAAACACATAACATTCAGTATTAAAACAATTCACAATTTTAAATATTTATAGCCATTTTTAAACTAAATTATCAAAATGTTTAATCAGTCTCTGAGGATCTGTTACATGGTCCACATCTCAGATCTCATCTGAGATCAAACAAGTATTTTTAAATAAATGGATATGGATATAATATAGTTCTGGACTTTCTTCCACAGAATTTATTTTAAGTTTTCTAGAGAATATAACCTCAAATGGGGTAAAAAAAATCCTGATACCAACTTGTTTCTGGTTGTTGAGTTGTTTTTTGGTTTTCGGTTTTAGGGTGTGGGGTTTTTGTTTTGTTGGTTTGGGGTTTTTTTTTCCAGGAAAAAGAAAAGGAAATATTCAATATTTTAAGGCAATGTTCAGGAACAGAACATCTCAGATTCATAGTTATATATCTGATACAAATACTCACATCATAAATCTGACCTGATAAGTACAATAGGAAAAATATCAGATGAAACTTCAGTAGCATTTTCCTTGTTTTCTTAGATTTCCTAAAGAAAGATAAATTACTTTTGAACAACAGTATTTAAATCAAAGCCCATTACTGTCAGACTTCCCCCAGCAAAAAGCTACTGAGCCTATTGTTTTCAATATCCTATGAGTATTTTCTTTTCCCGTAAAATTAAAACATTCAGGAAGTGGTCTCTGTTATTCAGTAAGTGGTTTCTTTCTCCTACAAATCAGTGTTGAAACAATGTTTCAGCAACGCTAGGAAAGCATTTGGCTGGTGATGATACCGTGATTTGAATGAGACTTAAAACTGAAGTTGCTACTGATCTGAAGCACTTCAAAATCCAAGAAAATAAATTATTGATTTCAAAGGCTTTGTATCAGGTTCCAAAGTCATTCCAACTTTCATAACACTTTAGTGTCCACACTGCAACACAATTACTTATTGTTCTGTATATTTCTGGTTTTACATCTGCTCAAAAATATGTCCCTAGGTATTTACTATTGGCTTTTGCTGGTCACTAGGTGTACCTATGGACCGCTCTACGCTACTCCGTCAGTCTAAAGACTTCAAAGGTGAACAGAAATATAAACTGTTCTGTTCTCTGCTTAAGTTTTCTATATACTGTCCAGCTGTATTTAAATGGGTATAAAAATAAAATGAGAATCTGACCTACTGCGTTGGTGCCCAATAGTGCTCCTTTTTTCCCAAACACATTCTTGACAGTCTAAGAACAGTTAATTAAGGGTTCTGATTCTCTGTTCTTATTTTTCTCAGAAAAGCAATAGAAATGTAAGATCAATATTACCTCTTCACATAACACCAAATTTATCATTTATGTTATAGAAAAAGGAGTAGTTTACTTTTTAGTAGATGTTGTACTGACACCATTAAAAAAGAAAGCGGGACAGGGCTGGGAGAAAGACTACTAGACCGCTGGTGTTAGAAACATGCCATTAGGGCTAATGAATGCATTTTGCAACTATATGCTATTGGCTTTCCTTTTAAAAAAAATCAATACAGCAATCCAGGTGAATATTTTCTAACATAACTACATTTTGACCTTGTATTTTTCATTTTCTAAAGATTAAGTCAGAGTGTAAAAAGCCACATCTATAATACAACATGGGGTTTTTTTCTCCTTTGCTTCCTGAAAGGAATAAGTGTGCACAGCATTTATAGAAAAGGTACCATTTATGTCACAATACAAAAAGATTTTTACTGTACTTTGACAATAGCATTATAAGTGAACAGGAGGAAAAAGTGAACCTTGCCACCTGATGACGTCAAATGTCCAATAATTGTATGTTTAATCGCTTAAGTTTGCTTTGATATCATCAGAATCAGATGATATGGTCAAAGGGGAAATAATTAGCATCTTAACTGATAAGGGTACAATGCTAAGACAGTTGAGAGCTATGAAATTGGATTGGGTTCAAGCTGAGAATTGTTTTACTGTGGAAGTGTAGTGATCTCTAGAGACTACTCTTCAATTGAAAATGATTTTCCTGTTTATAAATATACATCACTTGAAGCTGGGTTGTTGGGGGTTTTTTTGTTCGGTTATTATCTTTTGAAAATTATCTTGGCTCCCAGGAGTTATTGGACTTATTTAAGGTGACAGCTTTCTCTTTAAACTGAAATCCAAACCCATTTGCAATTATGTAGTTTTATTACCTTTCCAACTTCAACAATTAAAAATGGAAACATAGGCATTTCATTGAGATGATTTAGAATTTTAATCCTACAGTACCAAGGCATCAGTTTGCTAGGAAAACAGATCTTATTATGGGAAACCTGAGTGTTAACTGCCAGGAAATAACCATTTTTACATCACAGCTGTTGACAATTTGCTTTAAAAATACAGCAAAAGAAAAACCATTACTACTTATCTGTAGAGATGTTCTATGTCCTTTCATTAAAAATAGTGCAGTAATCACTGAAAAAAAAATAATTCTTGGATACTATTGGACAGATTCTGAGCCTCCTGGATAGGCATACACTTAAATATACTGCATAAGCATACACTTACATACAAAATACTGGATAGGCATACACTACTGGACAGGCATACACTTAAATAGAACATAATAGCCATATCCTTTTGTTCTCACTCAAATAAAAGTTACGCAGTCATTTGCTCCCAACATTTCTACCATTTCCCCAAAATATTCCATCTTAGCCAATTACCAATCCAGTCAACTACAGGCACATAAGCTTGTAGACCAAATAAATTAAAGACTGTTCTGCGATTCAGATAGAATGAAGAAATGGGGCTTCAAGTCTTAAGCATGTACATATAAATACTGCTGCACATATACCTTGTGACTGACAAAAACATTCTGCTATATATTACAATGAGGTGTTGAAGTAGTATAATCTGGATCTGCAATGTGTATCAGAGACAGGGCTGATCCAAGTCATCTGTATACTCAGCAAACTTAGAAGTCTACCCTCCTTCAAACTCCCAGGAGGAGAACAACACAAGCCTTAAAAGCAGACAGAATTTTTAGTGTCTTGTAAAGAGCTGAAAGGATCCTGTTTTCAAACATTCAAAACCCTGATAAAAAAGAGTGCACGTGCTGCGTGCAGAGAATTAATTGCATATTATTAACGCTTCATAGAACACCTACTGGAGAAATGCCCAATGGAAATATTGCTTTTGATTTTTAGCTGTTAATATTTTTTCCCCAAGACTCTATTTTCTTCATATTCACACACCTAATAACAGCAGTGAATCAAATTCAACACCAGTTTACATCCTGCACTAATCTACTGAATTGAATGGCCCAGCTCCAGACCTGTTATAACTGAATGTGGCCAGCAGAGTTCCATATATTTCCATCAGGACTGGATTAAACCATTAGTGTATAAACAGCTCCTGCAAGATACATTCATATAACATTTAGTCACTATAAATAGCCAGTTAAAAATAACTGTTTGACCCATGTGTCCTTTGTGGATTAAATTTTGGATAGAAACATTTCCTCCCATTCTGTTTGTGACTGCTTGAAATAAATAGATTTTTATAGTTTGTGTATGCATGCAGAAAACCAATTAAACAGAAGCCAAGTAGACATAAAATCTACAGGCTCTTCCAAACCACCACCAACATTGATTTCATCAACAGTGAACAGTTCTCATGATAGAGTCTACAGGTAGCAGCCACATTGGTAAGACTTGATACACAAGGCACCAAGTCCAGCTGACTGTTATTCACTGAAAAATATCACCCTTCAACTACCAAACGGAGTTGAAACTTGCACGTTCCCCATAAACCTAACTAAAGCAAAAGTCATTGTAATACCTAGAAGGATCCTGATAAGCATAGAGAACAAGAATTTCAGGTATGAGTGAGAGACAACAATAAGGACTGAAAGAAAAGAACTTCAGATAATTTTTTCCACGGGAACCCTATCTGACTGCACAGTTTGGAGCTGCTATGTGCTAGAATTTTTACAGAAGACTTTTTAGACTCCACTGCTTCATTTTCCGCAGAAGGCAGAAGGGTGCAGGTGTACTCTTAATGTGGAGTTACAGTAAAAATTCATGTGCAGTAGAACTTCGGCACTTGGGAGTCCAGCCACTACAATTGAAACTATCCTTCATTTTAGTGAGTCAGACTGATTGTGACAGAATTCAGTCTGATATTTCCAGAAGTACCTTCAGGACCTCACAAGTCTCCTCAAATCAGATTCTCTATTTAATATGCTTGCAGTCAGCCATGAAACAAGTAACCACTTTAACGACGCCTGGGTTGTTGTTTCATAAAGCTCTCCTATAATGTTCTGCATCTCTCACTCCAGATCTTTTTATCTTCTTTGCCACAACCAGAAATTTTTGTTACATTATGTGGGCTAACTATAAGTATTAAAAGTCAGTAGAAACAGAATGGATGATTTCTTGAATAAGGCGGTTGAAACCTGCCCTAAGGAATTAGATGCTATCACTGACTTAGCCCTTATACACCAGGCAAGTCACTCAAAGCAAATTTTTTGTAAGTGATCACCAAATGTGTGTTCTTCATGCATGACAGGAGTAATTGAAATCAATGGAAATGGTGCTTTTAATGTGCTACTATATTACTAGTGCTATTATATAATACAGTGCTATTATAATACTAGATACTCAGAAAAAAACAAGCCAGTACTGTCAAGCCATGCTCCTAGAATTAGTAGATTCTTTTGATTCTTGTTTCTAAATGCCTGCTTTGCATATGTAAAATCAAGATAATGGCACTTTATCTCCCAAAAGTTCAGTTAAAATAAATTAATTATTATGAAGAACACCAGTGTGATAGCAAAGACCACTGCGTAAAGCTCAGGAGGCAATCAACTTTCATATAAAAAATTCCAGTAGTGTGCTGCAAATAAGTGTGCCTATTGAACAACAAGAAGAAACTAAAATTGCTTATTAGCTGAGTGTAAATTAACTGTAACTTAGAGTAGGCTGTTAAAAGGGCAATAAAAGGTCCAGGAGTTGGCATGATAGTATAAAACCACCCTGTGAAGGTAACAGGACACATCTCAGGAATGTAAGGATCACAGACTGCAGCCTTTCTGCTTTTCTTTTCAAAGGCAGCCACTTAAAACTCAAGTGAAAACAGAAAGAAGTACACACATGCAAGGTTTTCATACTTCCAAACAAGAAAACACCACATACAAGACCACTTCTCCTTTCAGTAGAGGGGCTTCTCAGAGATGCAACTTCCAGCTGTGCCTTTTGCAAGCTAGTCTCTCTTCCCCATTTTCTACATATGTATTTCTATAAAATATTGGCTACTGACCAAATCTGACACTTGGATAAGATTTCTACTTATTCTTGAAAACTTGCCAGAAAAACTGAAGCCAGGGGAAATTTACTTCAGAACTGAACACAGCCTGTAGGATTTGGTGTCAGGCAACTAAAGATTTTCTCATGCGTAGCTCCAACAGTTTTAAGTACCCTTTGCATCAACTTGCTAAAAAAATAATTAACATCTCTAGAACCTCTTATAGGACAGTGAAGTCAAGGTTTTAGATGGGACAATCTAGAATCTTGTACTGTATCTAGTACAAGAAAGGGAAATATTGTCTCCCCTCTGCCCCCTCGACCTTGCGCATCTCCCTGCTGCCTTCCCTCAGCTCTTGCATCTAGCTGCATGATCCCACCTCCTCTTTCCTATCAGCTCTCGTGCTTACTTAATGCCTTGGCACGGCCATCTAACTCACTGCCAGCAACACCCAGTTCCTCACTGAAAACTATCCTCAGTTACAAAGTGACATGGAATGAGCATTTCAACTCCCAGAAAGTAAGCAGTAGAAAGGCACACTGAAGTGTGGAGTGAAGAAGCTGACATGGGCACAGAACATCATCTCCCTTTTGACGGTGGTGAACTGGTACGTCGGGCCGTGCTCCACCTCACTTTGTTTCACTGATATTAACAACAGGGTAGGCTGATAACAGTCTCTCTGGCTCTTAGGCTTGTGGTCATTCCTAACCATTTTGTCTGCATAGGTGAAGTTTAATAATATGTGTATGCACATTTAATTATTTTATTATTGAATTTATTAATAATTCAGATCAAAACTAAAAGAAGCTTAAAACTAAGCTCCAAGAGACAGAAAACGTTATGGAGCAGGGTTTGGCTTCTGGTTTTTGTGGTTTTGTTTTGTTTTGTTTTTTTCCCAGGAAGGTCCATGGCAAAACTCTTGTTTCTTGGAAAGGCGTATGGCTTGGTTTTCTCCAGCAACTGTGTTAGAGTCTTTACTAATAATCAGATAAAAGTCATCCCACAACCTTAGGATAATCCATTTCCTGTTCACCTGCAGCAAAGGACCCAGCAAGAAAGCAGGGGGAGCGGGAAGCACTGTAACATCAGTATTAACCCGTTGCTCATCTCATTTGAAAGTGTTCTCTCTAAGCCATCTTAGCAATGGGTATTTTGCCTTTTTTTTGTATCTGAATCATTCTATTTTGTATTAAGATTGCATCCAATATTCATTAGTCTACACATCTTTCAGAAACTATCATAATTGTTTAAATTTGTACGTATATATTTATATATAAAAAGTTAATAAAAAGTTAATACTATATTTTATACATATATTTTTATATATTATATACACAAACCTAATTCAACAAATACTTAAGGCTATTTCTAAAACCTAGACACTCATTTAGGACAAGAAATAATGAGCTGCATTGCTTACAAAGGCTCCTACAATACAACAGACACAGTTTCATTAAATCTTGCCTCCAGTGACTAAACAATCTGTGGACAAGTCTAGTAATTTCGTAGCTCTTGATTTTGGAGCTATGAGCAGAGCTTCCCAGTCATGCAGAGCCATAGTTTTTTTAACCGAATACAGTGTGAAAACGGATGTCACAAAACATTACTGAATGAATCAGCAAATTTCTGTACACCAGTAACAGAGCTAGAGTGGTAAAACAGGCAGCATAAATACAAATATGTGTTGCTGTCTACATCATCAGTGGGAGGAAGCACAGAAAAATAATTTAGCTTAATAGAACTTTTTTGAAAACAATAGAAAATTGCACATTGCAAATTACTACTGGTCTTAAATTCTTCAGGTTTTCTCCTCACTGCTGAAAAGAACAGTTGCCATTGTTTGGGTAGGGACTGCTTTGGGTAATTAATACATGTTAACTATACTAAAAATATATATAATGTAGATAAAGTGCTTTGTGGCTTTTTAATCAAGAAACCTAGGTACATGCAGCAAAAAAATCTGACATCACTTCATTTTCCTGGTGCCTTGTTTGCCTCATGTGTCTCTCGGGGTCTTTCACACCTTTTCAGCAGCAGATATGAGACAAAACGTTTATGATGTTCAATGAACAAAACAGATTAGTGTACAAGGAAAATTCCATCTGCACCTGAAACAGCTGGTGCACTCACCACACTACATGACTCAAATACTAGTGGAAAAAAAATCACTAGAAATGATCATGTCACAAACAAAAGTAAGCACAAGGGATTGAATGGAGCTGGATCATCATTGTGTCAAGGGCACTTTTGAATATTCCTCAGTTATGTTTTCCTATCATTCAATATGGTGGTTACTCAATGTGATACATCATAAAGCCATAGGGCATGATGGCTACAACAGCAACTAGTAATTTTGAAAGTCTATTCACAAATTCTTTAAATGGAAGATCTCTGTGTCACTGCTAATGTTTACATAATAGCATGTAGTATAAGAACATAGTGCTGTGGAACCCTGACTCTAATTAAGCAAAATACCAAATAAAAAATAATTGAAATCTTTTAAACTGGCTAAAAATGTAAGAAATAGTTTCTTTTAAAATTTACACTTCACCTCAAAGTCCAGATTCTAAACTATATAAATGCCAAGAAAGAAAACTGCCTTTGAAAGGTAACTGTGATAAACTAGAGAACACACACTGGACTAAATACACTGTAGAGCAAAGACGAAGAGAATTACAAATAACAGATACTTATGGTTAGATGAGCGTCACATTGTTAAATTTGCCAGTTTCAGAGCCATACAAGAATATTTTTTTCAGGATTTTAAATTCTGTATAATTAGAGATTCAGATAATTTAAATACTCTTGAATACCACCATTGCTAATTTGCTATTGCATTGTTTGTGATACTGATTTAAATAAAATTCTTTCTATATAACAGCAACAGCAGATAGCAGGATAGGTGATCCTTATTGTAAAACTTTCTTTTCTGCTTGGGAGCTTCTAACCAACAGTGGTTCATTCTTAGTATTTATTGCATATATGATTGTTCTCTTTTTTGTCAGCTTTTTATTGTTTTCTCAAATATTCCTCAGCCACAAAAATTTTTAGGGCTACTGCTATTAAAATTACGGACTTCTCTAGAAGAAAAGGCTTTTCTTAAAACATCTTGTGTTGGAAATAAAACTAAATGATCTTTTATGATGAATAAAACAAGACTAAAAAGGTACATCCTCAAAATATGAGGAGGCAAAACACTAAAAAAAGACATAAAAATTTTATTCTCTCTTGACAAGAGTATATACTGAAATGGTAGTCATTAACAGTTGTCAATGATAACTTACTGGATTAATTCTGCTACATATTGTTAACTTCTCTTACCTGAAAATCTAATTCATTAAAACTGCTGAATCTCTTGAAATCTGTAACTATCATTTACAATAATATTACAGATTCCATTAATATCTCATGTTATTTTCACATAAATACATGGAATTCTAAAATAAAAGGTTGGGGTTTTCTTCAGAAGTCCCAGAGTCACATTATATTCACATACTTAATAACACAGATATTTACAACAAATAGAACATGCTGAAGATACGTTGATTGCATTGACTGATCTTTGTCATTTTTTAAAGCATCACAGCTTTAATGAAAGGGTAGAATATTATTTTAAATGTTTGATGTTCAAATATAAATTCAGAACTCTTACGGTTGATAAGAATTCCTTGCAATTATATGTGTCTTCCAGATTAAGAACTCACAGTACTTTACTTAAATTTCACTAGAGCCCTTCAAGGCAAAGTATCATTACTTCAGCCTTCACTGATGACATGGAAATTTTGTACAGAGCAATGGAGCACCTAAAATAATTAATACACACAAACTCACTTTTCCAATTGGAGTCTCTTGGCCGGACCAGAGTGGATTCAGCTCGATGTAGGCCCATTCCCTTCAAAAGAAGGGCAGTAATTATCACTACCAAAGGGTTTGGCCATCTTGTTCTACAACGACATGGATGCATTCATTAAAATATGTGAGCAGGATAAATCTCCCATTTAGGCATCAGATTTGGCTGGCTATTCTGTGGGACATCCTAATTGTTCATGCTTGTGATTTTAATAACAATTTGTTTAGAAGTGAATGTGGTCTGACACATCCAATTTGAACACAGATGAAAGCTGAGCTGGATATGGATCTACTGCAAAAAAATACTGCAAAATACAGTACCTCATTTGTTTTGAGCTAGTTTTCTGATTCTATTTTTACTCACTGTGATTTACCACCAGTATCCTCTGGGTGATAGTTAAGGAAACAGATGCTGGGAATCTCTGTCCCTTCAGTTCCTGAGAGGAGAGCTCTGAGTCACATTTGTGCCTAGTCTCTCCTTTGTGCTCACACATGCAAAGGGTGGTTGTGTGAAACTTAAATTACTGCTTGATTTCCAGTTTCTCATTGCCAGTTTCCTCAAAGTTTCCACTTACGTATTTTACAGCTTTACCAGTTTCATTTGAGCAGCATTTTATTACACATTTCCCCTCCCAAAACCTGAACTGCATGTTCCCAGGATAAAGTTAAATTCTTTTATTTTAAAGTGCTCTATTTATTTGGGATTTTCCAATGAAACTGGATAGAAAAAATGTACAAATCTGGGACAAAGTTGAAATTAATTTTTAACAGATGTTTTAGTCTGAATTTTTCCTCTACCACCTTGAACAAATGCATATATGGAACATATATAGAACTATTGAACAGAAAAAAATATAGCCCATGCCTGTCTATAGGGCTATCATGGAACTTTCCATTGTCTGTGTGCAGATATGAAAAGGCTTGCTGGCTGTCATTGACAGACTGCGGTACTTAGTACGGTGCAGGAAGAACACTTCTCGATTGAAGGTATGGGCAAGACAGCAGCAGTGTTCCTCCCTGGGTGAGAAAAGGTACCTACCATTATGACCTAAAATGCAATTACTTTTTTGAAAATGTTGCCCAAAACACAGCCTTATAGTAATGAAGGAGTTAAATGACACACTTGATTTCATTCATAGAAGATTTCTATTTCACTAGAATTAAAATCATAGTACAGTTCAGAGAAGAGGTCTAGTGTCATTTAGCAATGAGTTGCCCTGGCGGAGTTTCTAGGAGAAATAGTCACAATATTATTAATCTGGTGGAACAGCTGGATACACAGACTGCAATTAATTTTGCTCTGAGTATTAACAGCTCCACAGCAGTTGAAAAGAAATGATATCAGTCAATAGATTTTTTAATTAAGTAGGTTGTGGGCAATAAAGCAAATGATTGTTGATATTGTAAAACTTGTTTAAATCAACTGAATGATTACAGTAAATCTGCATACTTAATAAACCTGTACTAGTACTCATTTATGCAGGGGGAAAAAAAGAGATTAACTTTTCAACTTCTAACTAAAGAGGCAAGAAATGTTTTAAATAAACCATTGGTCTTCTTCACTCATCAAACTAAACAAATATGGACCTGTTTCGTTGTTCAGTATGTAAATGACATATCAGAACAGTGCATAACTAATATCCACACATCAGAAACTTGTTTCTTGATTATCCAGAGATATAGGCAGTATCTCTTTAACAGTTTCTTGCAGGGAATATTTCTCCAATAGGAGCTGGACTTCTAAGCAGCCGGTCACTGCACGAGAAACAGTTGAACAGTGGCACCCAGAGGTGAAGAGTGTACTGCTCCTAAAGAGTTATTCCATTTGTTGTAATCTATTTCTCATCTTTTCCTTCTGTCATTCCCATCCTTTCTTTTCCAAGTAACAAATACCAGAAAAAACATGCTGCAATTTGGAAGAATATACTCTAGAGTTTAAAAAATAAAGCCCCTGCTTTGTTATAACTATTATAGTTGGGAACATATTTTAGAAACACATTTTTCCTACATATTTTCTCTAACAAAGAACAGAACAAAAATAACCATGGAGAAGAGAATTCTTTCAGATGCATCTCCTCAGATGGAATTCTGAAGCCACAAAGCCTTGCATTCTCCCAAAATTCACTAGCTGAATTTATCATGCAGGATTATAACTGGAACCTGAAGATCCAAACACAAAAGTTGGTGGATTTCAGGAAAAAGTCTTGGGACCATAGTATAAATATTGAATTATATTTATAACAGTCCATAATATCTCAGATGCCTTGACTTCAGATGTTTGGTAAGACTTATTGTACCACAATCCTAAAAGCACCGGGCTGAGAGCATCACCCCTCTGTGATAACCTCCCCAGGCTCCTTGGCCAATACCCATTCTTATATATGCATAAATGCGCATAAATATATATATATATATATATAAAATATGCCTGCCAGTTAGTTATGTCACAACAAGTTTCATTAAATACAAAGAAATGGTGTGGCTACCCAGCATCAATCTCGGGAAGGCCCAATAAAATGAGGCCCATTGTTTCTTAATTAAAAAGGGCAGACTTTTCCAATTTGCAATCGTGCCTGCATCTTTCAGTTAGAGTGGGACTCTGTACACTCAAAAGAGAAGACAAAAAGAAACAAGTGTTTGTTTTGCTTGAATTTTAAAGATAAAGTTTATTTCTGTGGATTAAATGAAGTGGGTGAGGTGTCCAGAATGTTTCTGATGATTTTCCCCAGTAGCAAGTCCTTTTGTCTGCTCTGCTCTTCACCCTGGTTGTTACTTGTATTGCTATTATCATCATCATCATCATCATTATAACTTATCATTATTTATTATCATGTAAGGAGCAGTGGTAACTTGGTGGGCAAAAAAATGAAGTTCACCTTTCTACATCTGCATCTCTGGCCTGAGCATGAGGAAGGAGTTTCCATAAACTTCAGACAGAGGTAAATGTTCCTAAACTCATCTCTATACCCAGTGCATTCAGGATTGCACTTAAACTACTATCTATACAAAACACATCAACCGAGGTCAGTTTCCAACAGTTTACAAGGTAGGACATTTCTCCACATCTGCCTTTCAACCAGGTTTTTAAAGAAATACGTGAAAGCAATACGGAAAGGAATTATGGCTATATGCAAATTGATATCCTTCCTCCCCCCCATCCTACCTTTATTTTTCTATCTCTTTATTAAGACCGCGACTATTTGCAGGAAGATTTTGTTGCAAGGCAGTGACAGACCGCAAGGAGCTAACGCGTCTAGGGGGCTGCCCCTGGACCGAGAGCGCGGGGCGCAGCTCTGCCGGGCGGAACCGAACAAGCAGGAGCTCCGCTCCAGCACGGCGCCCCGTAACGACGGCTGGCAAAGGGCCGTAGCGCAGGAACGGTACCGGGTAACGTGAAGCTCATCGCGCGAATCCTCCCAGCGCGGGGGCGGGGCGGGGCGCCCCCTTGCGGCGGCGGAGCGCGGCGGTGGCGCGCGGCGGTGGCGCGGCGGGAAGGGCCCCACCCCGGGCTTCCCGCCCCGGCCTTCCCGCCGGCGGCGGCTCTAAGGGCGGTGGGTGCCGGCGGGCGGAGGGGGCTCTGTGCAGGGCGGCCGCCCGCGTTCCTCACGAGCACGGGCAGCACAGCTCTTCCAAACGCTCCACACAGAACCTGCCGTATCTATTATTATGTGCTATTACAGATATTTTTTGCCTCAGATGTCCAGAAAATATTTTAATGATCTTAATTACGATCCTGTTTGGCTGTTTCTTGCACTCAGTCTACACTCTTCTTGTACACACAAGCAGGGATCTATGTGGTTTTTGAATTTTAGGTTCTAGTTCCCAGAAAACGTCACCTTAAAAGTGATCTATTCCTTTTGAAAGAAAAGTTACTTAAATGCACGGCTGGAAATACGAAACTTAACAACAATGGTTAGACCACAGTTCCTCTTCCAGGACTGTGCTGTAAAGGAGGTGTAAAAATAAATAATATTTATTGCCAGCCAATAAATAATGGCAACACCTTTTAATTCCATAAAAATACATTGAAATAGGAGAAGTATCGTGTGGAGGGGCAGAATAGAAAATCAGTACATACTTTCTTCTGCAAAAAGCAGAGAATTTTCTGTGTCCTATAAAAGCACAGGTGTGCTATATAGGTGGAAGAAAAAAAGCCAACAAAACACAAACCAACAGAAATCAACATATCAGTCCTATCCCTACCAACAGAAGACACTCAGAGAAAAGTTGAAACAGAAACGAATATTCTTGTTTCAACATCTGCATGAAGTACAGCGCAAGAGATGGGGAGGGGGATTCACCCTTCCTCCATTTCATCATTTAACTTATGACAGCCCTTCAAAATGGCCTGCCTTTTAAAAATCTCTCACAGGAGAAGGCATTGCGTTAACCCTTCACACCTTACTTACAGCACCCAGGCTGATGAGGTGTCCCTCCTCATTTCGCCCCCTGGCCCTCACACTGTTAACTAAAGAGATCTTCTCATATTTAATTGCACGCGTTATGCCTCGCAGCCCAAACATACATTTTCTGTTTTGCAAGCACCGCAGCTTATTCTGCTTGGCTGTGACGATAGAAGAAAACAGGTATATAGCTTTGCACTGGGGGGTTAGACACTAAAAATTACTCCTGTGAATTCTCCTTCAAAATTGTATCTGCTGTGTATGTGTGCAGCTAGAAATAAAATGTTCTGAGTATCTTTTACATAGGCTCCAAATGCCTTATCCAGAGAGCTAGTGAGAAGCCCAAACTTCTGCTGTTGTCAGTGAAAGATGGAAAACATTAACTGTCTGCATATCCCACCAATATTAATATGTGCTACAGATTTTCAGCATTTCTGGCAAACTAAACTGCCAAACAATACTAATCAATGGTCTATTTATCTAACCTAATTTTCCACCACTCCAGGGGCATATAGAGGAGCTTTCCATGAAGGACGATCCTAAGAATAAGCTCTCCAGCTTGACATGGCAGTTGGCAAATTTCCCCCAAAGTCTGACGGATTGAAAACATTTAAATTTAAATTAAATTTAAAACATTGAATCTACCATGACTGTGGATGTCATTATTCCTATTGTTGGCTAATATCTTGTTTAAATCTTGATACAGGAAGACATTTAGTTTTCCATTAGAAATGAAATATTCTTCTGAGAAAACAGTTGTTAAAATGGATCTCTGCAAAAGGACTAGCCCAGATAAAATATCACCTGAACTAGCTGTGCCCTGCACATGCGAGGAGATAATTTCCATTTCTAACTTCAGTGACTCCATGATTAAAAGGTTACAGATCACTTGAACAAAGTTAGTTAACTTAATCAAGCTATGCCAGCACCATATAAGCAAATTAAATGTTATGCCTGGACATATACGAGTTTTATAGTAAATAAGACAACTTTACATATTTTGTTACTATTTAGAAAAACATATTAAGCAAAGATCATTACATAAAGTCTAAAATCTGAATTTGAATCTACGTTGGTAGATTCTCTGCCTATGTGTTATGTAAATATATGGAAGTGCCTTTATTTAGTGAAATCAAATTATAGTAGATAGTCTGCTGACCATCTGATTTTAACTAACGAATACACTTATCAAAATGACAGTACTATTTTCATAGCTGCCTGAATGTAAAACTAAGTTCAATTTGACATGTAATGTTCATATTAATCCTTTTAAACATTTGCTGCCTTTCCCCCCACAGGTTCCTGCAAAATGGGTCGAGTGATTTATCAAGGTCTGACCCAGCAAAGTGCAGAGAAGGCTTACATCCCACTGGCTTCATGAGCAATGAAGGGCATCTCCATGCACCTTCCAGGATCAAGCTCTGAGGACTTGGCAGTCCTTCTGGACTACAGTTTTGTTCAGATTTTTGGATGCTAACTTTCTTTATCATGCTTTCATTTTGCACTGAGGTAAAATAACAGCTGTATCCAAAACCCTCTTACTGAGCAAAATTTTCTTTTAAGTCTAGATGAGTTTGAGCAAGAAAGGAATGCAGGCATGAGTAAAAAGTTTGTCAGAGCTAGCTAACATGGCAAAGACTACTTAAGAATTTCATGCTACAGATATTTCACAATCTAGACCTGAAAAAATTATAGCTATCATAGTTAATAGTTAATAAATACAACAGAAATCTTTCCACTATAATGAGTAGTTTGTAGACCTAAAACTAATATTCAGCAATCCTATATGAGTTTGTTTCTTGAGAGTGTCACTCTACTACAAAACAACATGTAAATCAATGGAAAATATTGGAAAATGTTAAGTTAATAGTAGTTATTTTACTAGTAAAAAGAAGATCCATTATTCTAATTTTTCTTGTTTGCTGTTTGTCCTCATACTTGACAATTTTCTGTTTTTTCTTTGATAATTTAAAACCTGGGTTTAGGCAGTCTGTTAAGTAACAGTGGTCATGAAAATCCGCAAGGCACTTGAAAGGATCCAAAGGATTTATCTGCCTCTGATTGAACTGATTGACTAAGCAAAATAATAATTCTTTTTGAAAAATATATACCACTTTTTAGAACACAATGTAAGAGCACTCAGTGTTCTAACAGGTAGTCTAATTTGAACACTAGTAAAAAAACAGTACAGCATCCTTAAATTCCAGAAAAAAATGTGTTGTTCTTTCAGTTGTGTCTTTGCTAACAATTTGGAAGCATCCATTGTATTACTACTGCAGTGTTATTGAGCTAGTTTTATTAAGGCAAATTTATAGCAATGTTAGAAATTAATACCACTCTTATTTCCTCCACTGCCTGGCTTTATTGAATGCCATGGGGCATATTAATCAGTAAAGCCAAGTAGTGCATGAAATAAAAGTATAAATTAACCTGTAACATGAATGTAAAAAGGGGCTTAATAAAATAGAAATAAATAACACTTTAATGATAATCAACCCCGCCTGGCTTAACCAAGCACATAGTGTAATAATGCTAAATACAAAAAAAAAGTATTTAAATAAAGTTGAAATCATGAGGCAAACAACATCATTTACAAAGGAATACCTAATTCACTGTATTGTTTAAACACACATAAGATTGTGTGAAAAAACACCCTTCTGTCCTGACACCACGTCATGTAAAATTCCTGTCAACTCTGGGAGCAGGCCCACAGCACAGTGACTATGAGTGTGAGAATGATTTCAGAGCAATGTTGCATTCTAAGAGTCTATGCATTTAGATATAACTGAAAAGGAAGTCTTTGCATAGTGTATTTTGCATACACCAAAAATGTACCGCCAACCAGAACAGTCTCTTCAAGCCTATTTCACACAGGTGAACTGCACACAATGCGTATAGTGATTTATTAAGGGCTTGACCTTGCAAGTGTGTGAAGTCATTTTAACCTGTCCTTAAATTTATGTTGTGGTTTCTGTAAAGACAGTGTATCCTGTGCTATAATAGAAGGGCTTTTGGGGGGAAAGTCTTTTCCCTCCAGGGTCCAAGAAAACTCCGTCCAATGAATTACGGCCAGTGCACAAATCAATATATGAAAGTCTTTGAAAAATCAAAGCGAATTTTGTAATCATAAACCAACAGACAGCTCAGCTTTTCTCCACAGTTACTGCACTTCCAGAGCACAAACATTTGGTCACGTTGTCATATATAATAACCACATATATGAATATACATATATTTGCAAAAACAGGGAAAAAAATTGGCCCATATCCATAAGTATCATAAAACACCAGTGTGTATGCTCCCTCTGCTGGCTCTGCTGAAGGTAGCTACGAAACACACCTGCTGTAATTGCTCTGCTACTGACAAGGCTGACGTAATATGTAACAACTTTGCTGTAAACACCAAGTAACAAGAAGAAAGGTAAGATGAGAAATTCTGCATGAGTGACTGCAAACATAACAATATAAACATGATACCAAAGCAAAGGTTTTACAAATACAGATGTATATTAGAAATGCATTGGAGTTCATTGCATCACAGTTGTGATATCATTATGGAGACCCATATTTTTCACATTTGCAAATTGTATAAAACAGGGTTGCAGGCTGGTTACTTTCAAGTTTATCCAGGGGCCAATAGAAATGGTTAAGCATATTACTTCGCAGAAAATGTAGTGGTGCTGAACAGGAGGCAAGCTTAACATTTAGTCCAAGTGATGTCCCCATACTCTTGGATGATGTTTGCTAGGAGTTCTGTCAGCTAATGAGCTGAACCATCTGTAGCAGCTTCCTGACAGATGTGGCCAACTCCCGTACTGGGCCACTACATCTTCTGGCACAGAGATCTGCGGAGGGTTCCAGTGACGGCATTCTGAGCGAAGGGCACAAAATGCCGCCACCAGGTACTCCAATGTGGTAGATCTTTGTAAATAATAAAGCAGCTTTTTTTTTACCAAAGGGCCTGCCAAACACGTTCCTTTTGACTTCAAAACTATTATGAATCTTTTTTCTCCCTTCATCAGGCATGGCATTGAATTCAGGCCAAACACAACATCAGTGGATGTAAAGGAATTACATGACAACTCGATTTAGGCAGGGATTTTTCTTTTTTTTTTTTTAACATCAAGGTTTATGCTTAAAATTTGGATTCTTCCGAGTCCACTCAGCTTAATCTATTATACAGCTTTTGCAATGCACAAATTTCAGAGAATTTTGAGATGCACAAGTGTATCCGGTTTAGAATACACTAAATGTGTATTATCTCAGTGCTATTATGTGTTCTACAGTAGTAAAGAAAACAAATTATTAAATTCATATCCAGTAAACGTGAAAAATAAACCTAAAAATACCCTTAAAATTTGTTTTCAAAAGAACCTTTTTGTATCATTCCTGTCTTCTGCATAAAGTATTCATTTTGGACATGAAATACATTTGGAATATAATACCATGACAGCTAAAGGACTGCTAATTCAAATGGATATTTCAACATAATAAATATTGGTCACTGTGTTTAGATCATTGAACTCCCCATTATTTTCTTTGGAAGTCAAATACCTTGGCAATTTAGCCTCAGTGCTGACAGCATTATAGTCATAGGTCCGATAAATGACTTTTTTTTTAATGACAGTGGAGTTCCAATAAAATAAAATAAAATTTTTAGCACAAATATGGTGTTTTAATGACATACCATTACAACATTTATGGACAGTTGTTTAATTTAAAGCACAAAAAAGAGAAAAGTGAAGCTGGAGAATGCCACATGTTGGTCTCAAACTCAAACTGTACACCTAATTTTTTGTGACTGTTGCAACTGGGCAACACATGATAAGTTCTTTGAAAAACTAAAACGTTACTGAATCAGTTATGTGTATGTCAAGAGACTAACAATTTGCAGACTATCCCAAATCATTTAAGTAATAAATCAGAGTGTGAAAGACCTATTATAAGACCCTGTAGTATTAAATTAAAGCAACTGTGTTGTAACAGCACATGAAAAAAACCAGAAAGTGCACACCTGTCACAAACACATTGTCTATGGAAAGTGGACCAAAAGTAAGTGCATGATGAAAATATGACAGTATATTTCAAGTAGTCACATGCAACGAAACAAACATGCACCAGGGGCCCTTGAAATTCTTTCACACCTATTAGAATAGAATTTATTTTAATAATAGAAGACTGTTTCTTGCATAATTTAATATTTCAAGCATCTTTTTAAAATAAATTGATTGTGTGTCTAAATCGGTTGATTAAATCTTATACAAAAAATTGTTCCATTTTCTTTATTCCCTTGTAATAGAAACATCCCTGTAATTTGACACCACTGTAGTCATATGCTTTAGACTGGCAGTAAGGCTGTGACAGCTCTGCTTACTGCCTGCAGCTGCCACTAACACTAGATCTATCTTCACAAATATTATTACAAGTGTGTTCATCTGAGGTGTCCTTATTCACAATAGCTGACCTTCATGGCTATGTCTGACATTTAAAAAGAAAAGTTCTGCTTTACAACCTTCAGTGTGCCTTCAGTTATAAATTACTTGCAGAGTATTAGTAATAATAATTGATTTTAGCAGTAAGTAATAGAGTTATAAACAGCTCCTAGTATTTAATGAAAGAAATGCTTCATCTTCTGGTTTTATTTATTAGTATTCAAGAGCCTTCCACAACCTCACTGAGATCAGTTATTGCTTAATTAAACTAGAAAAGATGGCCTGTCAATGACTCTTTGTTCAAAAAGGACTAAAAATATTAATTATTTTTTACATTTCTTTACAAATGTTCTTAAGGTTTGCTTATTTTTCTTTTCTGTTATGAGCTCATTTGAATACAGGTAATGCATGTGAACAATGAATTGTCGGAATTTTCCTTCCATGTTAATAAAATACAGGATTTTCATCTTAGTGCAGTGTATCAGTTACAAGTAAATATAATCAATGAAGAGTTTTACCCTGTATTGGCCACACTAGAGCTCTCCTCGGTGTTCACAAGTGAATCAATTGCAGAAAACGTCTAAGCATCTTTTTGCTGCTCACAACTAAACTCTATTGCTTTTTTTAAGAAATTCAGGTTTCTAGCAAAGTAAAAGAGCACCTACAGGTTCATAATGCATAATAACTGATGTTCACACATGAGAAACTAAGGACTAAAAGACTTCACTGGCAAATGGCCTGATGAATGATGCAATTACTCCATCAATAATGGCAGGAAGGTTTCAAATAAACAATACCCAATTAAAATCCGACTGGAAAATGATAGCAGCTACTGATTTTATTTTGTCTTTTTTTGTCACAAGTGTTATAACTGACAAATAAAACTTAATGTTACCTTATCATGATGCAAATAAAAATATACTGTACACTAACATAAATGTCAAGCTTGAGGTGCTGTCTATCATCTCTCACCACTAGCTGGCACCATAGCTTTAAAAATGTCATGATGCGTCTTGTTTATATCTTACTAATTAACAAGCCAGTTTCCTAATTTTCAACAGAAAACAATTATTCAAAGCAAACGAGAAATATTTGGGGCAATAAACTAAAATGAGTCTGAAAGCAATATTCTCAGTGATGACTGGTAAGATACATCCTGCAAAGGGAAATGGATAATAGTTAACAGACTCAGGGCTTGTTTTTATTAGATGAAAATAAACGGTACTGTGCACAGATGGGAGAGTCTGATATTTTTGCTACTGGCTGTGAGATTGTAGAGGTCAATATCTTGGATTATGAAGAGGATGAACCCCAACAAACTGCCTCCCTTACTGGGTTTTTTTATCCCAAATAAACTCAGAGGCCACTTCAGGTTCATTTCCAAAGAAGCAGCTTTATTACATGGGCTAATAAATTTCACAGAATCTGTCTCCTTCACTGGCTTCCCCTTTGTCATTAGAGCCTGCTGCTTTCATTGTCTGCTGGCTGGATACAGATGCCCTAAGAGGCATCTTGGTTTCCATTCTCTGACGGCACTGGTTCTGACATTGCAAGAGACTTCACTGCCATGTTGTGCTCTGATTCTTTCACACTAGTCACTATGGGCTGACTGGACACATGCATTGGCATGCACACCCACACATCCAGACTCACACAAAGTTCAAAGCAGGGGAGTACAAGGTGGTCATCTACCGCTCAGCCTCAGCAGAGACCAAACAAAAATTCAGGCAACTGCTGCCAAATGGCTACGTATTTACAGGTTGGGCAAAGAAACCCATAAATGTTCACACAATACCAATAACAGAGCACTGTTAATGTACAAATGTATCATATTTGTGGCCGATCTGTCAGCTGTGGTCTGAATAGACACTGAAATACTTCTATAACGTAAGAAAGCACTCCCTAAAAAGAAATCAAAGCTTTCTCCTATTATAGGACTGGTCCTCTGCAGCTGTCCAGCCAAAGTCACTCTGAAAGCTGGGATGTACAGACAAGATTTCAGTATCAGTAATGGCAGTCAACTCAAGAGAACCCTGACGTTCTAGCCTTGGCACCATTAAACAGTATAACTCATGAACGTACACATAGTCTTTTTTATAACCTTCCATAGGACCAGAGAGACGATAATATACTCTGTGAACAACAGTGCTATACATGTTACAAATTCTGCAGTTGGTCCACTAAAATATCTAGCTGATAGCTCTCTCCCTACCAAAACCAAAAAAAATGACAACAAAAAAGCCCTCACAGAAAAACATATACTGTCAGCTATGTAGGGAAAAAAGCATTCTAATTCTTACTCTGAAAAAGGTCACCTCCTGTATAATTTTATAGTGACGTTTTTGTCCTACCTAACAGGGAAATGGTGAACCTAATCTGCACCTTCACTATTATCTAGACCAGTTAGATTCTGCCATTTGCACACTACAGTACCACTGCCAGGCTACTTTTCAGCCCACTTTAAGTACTGCCCTCTGATCCAACAGAACAGCAGACCAAAAAGCAGCTCACACACACTAGTACTGAGGAGATTATGCATACAGACTGCACCTATTCTTCCAGGATAATCACTGACATCATGAACATGCTGTTGTCTGAAATGACACAACCAGTTCTAACAGATTGATTCAGAAGACCATGTATGGAATGACTTGGGTTACGAACACAGTTATAATATATATTCAGGACTGGTATGGCACAAATTCTTACTTTCCAAAAGAAAAAAGAAACCCAAACAAAAGAAAGACTGGAAAGTCTTTTGACAGGAATCCCCTTAGATCAAATTATTTTGGTGTTTTAAATCTCTTGAGTAGCTTCATATTTGCTAGTGAATTTTATCCTGCACTAATACAGGTATTTTGTAAAGCCTTATTTTGATCCCATACTGGCCAGTATGTACACAAACATTAATTGGCTAATTTTGTCTTGGAACAGAAAAGAACAATTAAGAGAGGTTACTTTTTTCTCTTCTACTTCAAACAAATGCCGTCTAAGGAACACAGATTAGGATCACATTTGTTCTTTCATAAGAGGAAACTTTACATGGCAACATTTCTCCATTGTATCTGGACTTCTTAGATTCCTGCTGCTGGCAAGTTACACTCACAAAGTTCACTCTGTAGCCAAAGGTTTTGAGTCTTTGTTTTCTGTAACAAAAACTGTCAATAAACAACAAATTAGTTGCCCCAAGTGTTTTAACAAAGCCATGGGAGCTGACACCTTTTTGCCGTATATGCTCCACGGGATAAACCCGCTGCCAGCATCAACTAATCATAATGTTAAGAATGTGGTGGGTTTGCCTTGTTCCAAAGTTATTTTGAGGTCATTTTGGTAGTCCTGCAAATAGTCAACAGGGCAGCCCCTTATAACTGAGCCAATTCCACAGAATTCAGGACAGACGGCAATGTGAGAGGGAGGATCATAAATTGGAGAAAACCTAGACTTAGCGAATGCAGCAGAGAAGCTTGTAACGGCTGCAGTATAATAAAGAAGTGTTAGAGTTAATCCACTGCTATCTGTCTTTATTTTGCTAACCCACTTGAGTGGACACCACAGCATTGAGACTACATTAATCAAAATTTGGAATGACCTGCTTTTCATTGCAAACTGCAGTTATCTTTCTTTACTGATTGGCCTTGACCTGTCAGCTGCATTTGGTACTGCTGACCCTGGGGGTTCTTTTGAAGAGCCTGGAGTACTATGAAAGGTTGTCTGACTCTGTTCTTGCTTGGTTTAATTCATATTCTACTCAACATACCCATTTTATTTCCAGTAGAAATTGCTCATTTAATTGCATTGTAAGTTTTATGGGGTATGCCCCAGGCTGCGTTCTTTATGCCAAGCTTCTCAGTATTTATATGTGGAATGGTGGAAAAGGGGAAAAAGAAAGTCACTCACTCAAAGCTAGACCAGGCTTCATAATACCAGTAATTTTCACTGCTTTAAATTGTATACGAAGCTGTTTTGGGGATAAAACACATGTGCATGTCACCATCTGATGTTTATTTGACATCAGATGCATTGTTTTTCACTTAATACTTTCAAGCCAGGTTCATCATCTTTTTAGGAATTTAGGAACCCTTTCTTCAATGCTAGTATAGATTAAGTCTAGTAAGAGACCTATATTATAACTTCATATCTAACCAACCCCAAAGCTGGTTGGATGAGAGCCGCAGTACTACAAACCCGAACAGTTCATACTCAAGAAACAAATATTCTTTCAGATGATACTATTGTACTGGTGTCAAAAGTATTTGATGTCTTCCTTCGCAAAAGGGATTCAGATTTTATATCCCCAATCCTGATTCTTCCCAAAGAAATAATGTAGTATAGCATAAATCTACCTTACTTGTGGTGTTTGTGAAAACATACAAGATTTTAAACCTGATACCGCTTAATCTATTTAATTAGTTAATGTATATATGACAAGATGGTTTCAAATATTATGCTACACATAAACCACCACCTTTATTAGTAAAAGATAAATTGTACTCTTATATCTAGCATTTAATTTTGCCGGTCCACTTGGACGCTGTCAAAATGAAGAGAAACATTACATGATTTAGGAATGTAATATCAAAAGAAATACACGAGGTAAACTTTAATTTTGTTCATATCTTAAATGAATAGATTACTTCCACAAACAGGGCTGAATTTATGGCTCAAAATATTTTACTTTGCATTAGAACTGATAAATTATATCAGTATCATTGTTATGTATGAAACTGAAAAATTTAAATCCATCATTCAGGAATCATCTGGATCCTGGTCATCCAATCAGTTTTGTAAAGAACAACTACTTCTTTACCCAGAACCAACTACAGTGGAACGCTGTGCAAGGATTAGAAATCTGTGAACAACAATACAAGTCCCAGATTCAGACCTTAGAGCAAAATACTAATGTGCATTGCAAGTAAAATGTATTTATTATAATAATTACTTATTAGCATTTAATTAAATTACCTTTGTGCTGCGTCAGCCATCCTATTTTAAAATACAAAGTAGAGACTGAAAAAATACAAATTATAAAAACAAAATTATGATTAACTTAAAAATTTTTACAACATATTTTTAAAACAGACGATGGCAATAAAAATGGAAGACAATAAAAAAATTAAAATAAAGGGAAGCTACAAAAAGAGCAAAGCTGCTGTTCACTCATGAGTAAAAACAAACTAAAAGATAATGTCTATCAAAAGATCAGAAAGCAAACCTGGAAACAAAGCACCTCCAGGTTATGGAAAAATGCAGCTCAAAATCTGGATTTTGTGAGCTAGGACTTATCATTAGTACAATGGATGTAAGCTTTAGCGGACATCTTTTCACCTATTGCATAAATATATTTGAGCAAACTCTATGTGGACTCAAGCACTTATTCTGTTATTGTGTGCTCTAATTTGATACTAATTCCAGCTGATTTAGTACCAATTACCTTATCTGTAAATACAATCACAGAAAAGTCCAGAGTCTGAAATCCACCAAGCATTTATATGGAAAGGAAACAAAGGGGCTTATTTCTTTCTGTTACCTCCCTCCATTAAGTTCATCAATCCCCTTCTTTCTTATATCATTTTCCCCTGGTATATATAATTTTTAAGAACAACAGAAAATGGGAAAAAAAACAAAACCAAAACCCAAACAGAAAACCAAAACAACAAAACATTAAGGTATTCTTTCTGATTAGGTAGGAGCTAATGACTTTTTTTTTCCTTGCTGTGCCTCACCTTGACTTCTTTTTCCTGAACAAAGTCTGTCTGTTGAGCAGTAATTGCTAGGGCAGTATTACCAAAGTAATAAAGCCAACTGCATTAATACTTTAACATTCAGCTTAACTGCAATGGTAGCACACGCATTACAAAAAAGGAAAAACATACACACAGTTGTTTTTGGTTTTTTTTTCCAAATGAAAAAACATTGCTTTCTACTTTTGATGAATGTCACAAATTACTGATAACAACATGTGGCACCAGAATAGAAATGAGCCAACAGCTGCAGAGATTTAAGTAATTTGCACACTGCCTATTCTCTGGTACCTCCCCTGCTGGAAGTTACCATCTTCAAAAAACAGTAAGGAGAGGCGAATGTGGGCCTACACTTCAGCTGCTTCAAGTCACAATCCAACATGTTAAATCATGGGATGTAGGAAAACATCCTCAATTAGCATAGCTGAAGTCATAACCAATCTGCCAGTAGTTAAAAAAAAAAAAAAAGAACAAAAAAAACCCCAAGTATTCAAATCCAGCATTATGAAAGCAGCATTTTGCCAGATTTTATCAGACACATACAGATTTTTTTCCCCCAGAAAGTAACAATGAGCAATTATGTATTATTTGAATTTTTCAAAATACTCATAATTCTGTGCATATTTATAACCCAGTTCCTCCCAGAATGGTTAAAGCACAGATGATTGTCACAACAGAAGTAGAACTCTAGTCTACTCTTCTTCCTGAATCATGCTACCTAGACTGTGACCTTACAAGACTGCGCTGTTATTTAGGAGTAACAAGGTGGCAGTCCTACAGTGTTATGTAGGAAATTTCCTATACATTCCTCAGCAGAAGCAGGAACACTCACAGAGCTCTAGGAAGAGCAGCAGTGTCCAGGAGAGCCTCAAGAGGGCCGGAGACAGTTTTGGCAAGGTTGAGGAGAATTTCTGCGCTGGTTGTATTCATACAGGGGTAAATAATATGGGTTATCGCATACTAGTATCGTTTATGTAAGACAGACAACAAAGGAACATGGTCCCTGCTATGAGGAACTGAAGGTTTGCGGGACACTTATCAAGCTAAGATAATATCTAGCAGCATGTAGTAGGGACATGTGTGTTCCAAAAGAGACTGTATTTAATACCAGAATATTCCCTTCTCCTCATTACCCTTCCCAGGGAAGCAATTCAGCAACTGCTCTTTTGGTCCAGTAATTAGCTTTTGTTAAAGCTTGCTCCTGCAGATATATAGAAGTCATGCTAGAATGGACTAAAGTTTATGTTCTATTTTTGCTGGAATACCACTAAAGTAAAACCCTAATAAGGGGGTGAAACGTGTACTGACATTTTTCAGCTTATATACTGCCAATTCCCCCAATATCCTAAGACCAAAATGCATGTAAACCACTTGGAAACATACAAGCTTGTGTCGTAGTGTAAATGGGATCTCAGATACAGATTTCACAAAAAGACAACTTGGGTTCAAAAGATGGACTGCAGGCAGATTTTAAAATCAATATTGACAGATTTAATCCAAAGGTCAAAACAGGAAAACCCTCCTCTAGTCATTGAAGTGAACAAAACAGAAAAAGGAAGAGCTTTAGGCTGGTGGCTGATGTTTCAGCAGTGCTGGAGTCATGTATAATTTAATACTCCATGACTGGCTAATAATACCCTTCTCTGTGTTCCTATCACAAGTTTTGCAATAATGGTCAAGATTTGTGGTTTCCAGCCGTCAGCTTGGAATATTGCCTCGCTGCTCCAGGCCTGACATAGTAGTCTTAGTTTTCCGCTGGGATGTGCTATATAATTGCATCAGTCTGCTTTCTGAAACTCTTGGGACGGTGTTCAGCTTTTTAAAAACAACAAAAAAAAAAAAAAGCAAGACAGAGGCTTTGTTTGGGCACAGGACTACAGGACAGAAGGAAAAATAACTAATTCAGTTAATCCCAAGGCTAACTTCATGAGAGGGAGGGAATAAAAGCAACAGGTGTACTGGAGAGCTAGCACACGTCCATACAAGGACATAAAAAGAAGTTAATTCTTGCTTAGATAAAATGGCGACTTTAATTTACAGAAATATCCAGGTGCATGTTTTCTACATTTGCATGTTGCAAGCACCTTTCTTGATTTTTAAATAAAATATTGTATACTCATAAACACAAAAATATAAGAAGCTATTTTTAGCATTGGAAACTCTGTGGTACAACTACAGCTAGGATTCAAAACTGCACAGCCCTCCTGGTTGACTAAACTTAGGAACTCCAAAGTCAAAGTCCCAGGTGACACTTCTTCAAGTTGGCCCCACTGAAGTGAGGCAATCAGACCCATTCACCCGTGTGTTTTGAGTAACAAGTCTCTGAAATGGCGCCCAGAAAAAATATAAAAATGGACAATATCTGCTAATTACTTAGCCCTGCTTAGATTGTAGGCCTCATCCTCAGCCAGCATAAAGTGCAAGGAATGTACATCAGACAAGAATCTGGTTTCCTAACTCTAAAGCCTTTACCCAGAACTTTTTCTATGCTTTGGGGACCTTGTTAAACAATTTATTAAATCCCTCACGCACCAGAAAATCAAACTATGTTTTAACTGTATCTGGTACAAGGTATTGTAACCAAGTCCTCTGACATCTGGATAATGTAGATTGATGAAATACATGTTAAATGCAGATGACACAACTACAACAGTGTTATGATTGCAAACATTAAAAAGGTAATAGTTTTTATATTACATTTCACCAAGAGTGATAGGTTTCAGGGGAAACTCCACAAAAAATACTTATCTGTCATTTTTCCAAAAGCAAATTAGCCACGTTTTAAATGAGTTGTTCCTATTTACACAACTTAACTTATCTGAAAGTTACAGTCTTAAACATTAGTACATGTTTATGAATTAGATAGTTGACCTTATGTTAGATTTCTCTTGCATAATCTATCTGCTTATATTACCATCTCTTACAAACACAGAGAAAATGATTAATTATATGGCCAATGAATTCAAACCATGTGTGTCCTGAAGGCAGAAATGTCATCAGGTTATATATTGCCATAAATATTTCCACTACTCAGCATTTTCCAGCTGTGTTTATTACACATGACCTGCAATATTTGGTAAACAAGCATGTGCAACCATTTCTGTGGCAAATATTCTAGCATTACAGGGCATTATTTTAAACTTACAATACAATTTTCCATGGAATACATCAATTCATACACCTGAGGTCTCTCAGTGTACAAATGACTGACTACCAGCTGCAGTTTTCTCACCTTTGGCTATATTCTCCCAGCAGTTTCAATATATTTCTCTTAATTCAGTGATTTAATCAGCCACAATGAGTAGATTGGTTCCTGACATTCTCTAGAGTTTTATTCTACTTGCCTGGCATCTCCATTGAACTGGTATTGGTCAGTACAGACATTTTAAATGCAGTGAGTAAGAATTGTAAGATACCTGGCAGAATCTATTATAATGCTTATGCTATTGGTTAAATTACAACCACTTGTACTTTAGGGCATATTATTTTGTATTTAGCAATATCTGTTTCTAACTAAATAAAAAATTTCTACCTTAGAAAAGAAAAAAGAAAACTTCTATGAATTCATTATGAAGACTTGATGATTTTTTTAAAGAGATACACCTTAATGTTCCAAATGCAAAGATTAACACATGTGGTATTACCCTCTGGACTTTAAATTTATTTTGGCAGCTTTTGAAAGACACAACCTTATTCACATATGTTTCATGCTGTATATAAAGAACTGTACATATGTCCTTGCATCACAGTAGTCTAAAAATCTCAAATACATGTTATAAAATGAATTAAATGTTTGTCAGCAGCAACAGACCAGAAAATAATTATGTAAAAAATCAATTCACCCTATTTTGAAATATCTGACCTGCCAGAGGGGTGTAACACTTAAAAATGTAGTACAATTTACAAACAGATTAAAATATAATATGCCATCAAAAAGCATGATCCTAGCAGCTTAAGCACAGCTGGGAGAGTAAGTACAGGAAAGGAATCAGCTATGTAGCTGTGTTTTTAAAAAATCCTGTCTGTGACAGTTGTTGACAAAGTAGTTGTTAGGGTAGCTACAGTGTACATCAGATAAACAGTCAAAATTATGTTTGATGTAAATCATAGTACAAAGAATATGTGCAAATTCAATTTAGAAAACAAGAAATGAGAGGTTTTCATGTTTACCAGTCAGAAAAGGCGTTTTGAGACACACAAATCCAGTGCCAGATGTAAAGCTAACTATTGGCTGAACACTGACCATGTGTTTGAGCCATGCGGATATGAAAACCCCTCCCAGAGACAGATCTGCATTGCAGTCAAGGAAATAACAAGATTTATTTCCCCTGCCCTACACTGTCACACAGATACGTAGGCAAGCAGGAAATCCACCTGCAGTTCCTCACCCTAATAAAACATATCAAATATACTTACTATTTAGGTAGCTGTATAATTACTGTTAACTGGTGTTTTCTAAATCCTAGTAACAAAGAATGAACACTAAGACCAAGTACAATCATATACTACTCTTTACAATTTTGATTTCAAGAACAGCAGATATTACCTTCTACATCCTCCATTTTTCTTCTTTCTTCTACATCACAAGCTTTTTTCTTCCTGTGTAGACAACATTAATCCCAATTAAAAATTATTCTAGAAATCTTGTATTTCTTACCTTTTTCCCAGTTGTGTTGATTTTATTACAGAGATTTTACAACAGCTGACTCCACGTGCAGTGGCACCTCAAAGACAATATATTAAATTTCATTTTACCTGGAGTTTTTAACTGTAAGTGGCTATCACATTCTTTTTTCCCCCTAGGAATACATACACTCCTTCCTATTTGACCTACATTTTTAAAAAAATGTATGTTTGCTAACAAAAAAAAATATAGGATAAACAAATTATATTGCTTTTAAGAAAGCCCTAAATTTACCCTAGATCCTTGTGTAAATGAAGCAGCATAGAATGTTGGACATACAATACTTTATCTCAAGTAAGCTCCTTAAATATGATTGTAGACACTTTAACATGACAACTTTACATTTCGTCTAGGGCATAATTTTGCTAGTAACATAATTCCCCCTATCCTAAGATCTAGACAATAAATGTAAAATTCTTGTGCATAAAGTTACAGAGCCAACTGTGTTAAAATGGCATCTCAGAAGCTATCTTTCCTTCACTGCTAGATGTTTTATCGTTTGGTTAGTCCTAATATCATTCCCAATGCACACTCCTTCCTTTAATTTTTGTCAGAAGGGTTCAAGCAAATAAAATTTTAAGAAGCAAATTCAGATAAAACATAGAGAGAGCAGGTTATGAAATAAAATAGAGTCTAATATGTTTGGATTTAATTAGCATCCAAAGAAGAGTAGAACAAATGGAAAAAATATTTAGGAAACTATTCATTTTTATAGCAATCCAAAAGGCAGGATTATTTTCCATATTACATATCTGGTACAAATATAAAATGTTCTAAAGAATAAATATTTTATATAGAGATCCAATTTGTAGAAAGAATTAGTCCCATGTCCCTGAATGAAACCAAAATATACAAAGGGAAAGCAGTTTAAAAGTATTTTTAAATGAGCTAGTTGCTAATTGTTTGATCTCTCTCATTTCCTGGATCACAGCTCTGAGATGTAGCTCTTGAGGAATATAAGTCATGCAAAATTGATCTAAGGTCTCTGACAGATGGAGTGTAACAGGCATAGTTGCAAGATTTTGGTGTTATTTCCCCAAATGTTTGCGGGAGATTACTAAACCTGTGCTA
This sequence comes from Phalacrocorax aristotelis, assembly GCF_949628215.1. NCBI lineage: Eukaryota > Metazoa > Chordata > Aves > Suliformes > Phalacrocoracidae > Phalacrocorax > Phalacrocorax aristotelis. Next base: position 26,053,590 of record NC_134280.1, read on the forward strand.
GGCTGGTGGACCAGTATGTGCGGTTTTGCTTCAAACTAGCTCATAGGCCGACACAGTACTTCAAACACACCTTTATCAATTATTAAAATTAATACAGGAGACTGTAAATTGAAGCAGCTAATGTATCTACAGGCAGTCAGTGGCTTGCACAGGAAAAACACAGACAGAAACGGGAAATACTATCTCAAACCACTGCAATTAAGTCCTCCAGAGACTGCCAGAGTTCTGGGGCAGAAGACACTTGAATTGGCACAATCTGAAGTGGAAGGGATTTGTTGTTTCTGGACTCTGTGTGTGTATACAAATGTATGTACTTATATGTATATGTGTATATAAAAAGCATTAATAACAATTTCTGAAATAATGCAAATACTGTAGCATAATCATGCTACTAATTCTGATATCAAGAATCAGGTTATTGATTCTATGTATTTTTTTAATTAATGAAGTAAAAGGTTTTTGTGCATCCTGCACTACATACAAGTACAAGAATTGTCAAAATGTTACCAGACTTTACACTAATATATTATCCTGTCTTTGTTCAGCAAAGCTCAGCAATTTAAATCAAATTCAGAGATGAAAAGAAGATAGCAGAAGCTGCAGTTGCTTGCAGAAGAGTCAAGTGTTTGCAGTAACACTTGCCCACATTTAAATATACCATGTTTTCTACAATGCAGAAAAAAGAACTAAATGTTAAATAATCTTTTGTCCTGGAGCTCACATGAATGTTTTACTATACAGCACTCAGGGCTTCTTATCAAAATTGTAGTTTGTGTCCTTTTCAAAGTATGAAACTTAAATATATTCAAACTACAGCTACATGTGCAAAACTATCATCACAATACTAACAATTAATTATGAGTCCATTTGTTTCTGCAGTCTAACAGGCTTATGGAAAATAGATTTGGTTCAGTGGATTGGCTCCATTAACACTACTATTCTGGGGACTAGAACTCAAGATCAATTTCATATGCCCATCCATATGCTCTGTGTAATACAAAAAACACCAACCTTTGGACAATTTCACCAACAATATTTACATATCCAAAGATTCACTACACAAACAAATGCCATGTAAGAATCAAGCAATAAAAACCTCCAACAAACCCACAAGAAAAAAGGAAAGTTAAGAGAAACTGACATTTCAGCCACATAAATACATAAAAGTCAAAAGCCTTTCCCTTTTTTTTTTTTTTTTTTTTTTTGAGCCAGGTGCAAACTACTGTTCTTACAAACAGGAGAGTATATGTTTCCAAACACTGTTAGGAAAAAAAGGAAAGCATGTTAGCCATCTGCAGGATCACCAATACCGCATCTGCTACATAATATGAAACTACACCTGACTGTGAAACTACATCAGCCAGAATAGGTACAGATGTATTAAAAGCTACATTTTCTCTTAAGGAAATGGGTGATCCAAAATGGGAAGAAATATTCTACTAGTTGACAACCAACCTGAAAATACCTTGCTAGCAGGAAACTGTTTGCCTGAAATCAAAATTATAATTTTTCATCTAAGGCCTCAAACTTGTGGATAATTTTCATCAGCAACTGTGAATCTTTGTAAAATGTGCATCTCCCTCGTCTACTGACTTGTCTTTTATGTCAGTGCAGTAAGCACAATAATACAAAATTATCACGTTTTGTACAATCAGTTACACATAGGAGAGGACAATCCTGAACAGAAACTATAGAATTCAAATGTGATCTGCCCATGGCTGTGCAACCAAATGAGACTGCAAGACAATCAGCCTCCATAAGTGACACTTAACTGTGAAGTGAATGACAATCAAACTGTTAAAGGGACGGTATTCTCCAAATTCAGGGAGGCAGCTCCTGTGTAAACTACAAGAACCTTTGAAATGAACAGACATATTTAACCAGTACTGTTGTCTGTCTCACAGTATTCTCACCCTGTGGGTAACAGGGGCAAGAGACCAAGCAACATAAACGACACATAAGAAGAACTTTATTTGAAATAAAATTTAAATTGTGTGGCTTACTTCGTTGGGAGAAGGAAGATGACAAATTGTTGGGTTTGGCCTCAATGCAAAGAATATCTGGAGGCTGCTGAGATTTCCAACGAGTTTTACTTTCTAGGAAGTCACCTACCTTCTCAGAGAGATCAAAACGCAGGAATAATCTAAAAAACTTCTTTCAACTTCTATGCACAATAGTAGCAAGAATATTTCAAAACCTATTGGGAATTTCTCTACTTATTAAGAAAATTCTCTTTAGTTAGAGAAATCAAACAGGTTTTTATACTTTCGCATGAATGAAAAATGATAATCCGAAACTCAGAGATCACATTTTCCTTTTTTTCATAGGAACTGCAGGGTAAAGATGTAAAGGAAATGAAATTAGCAGCTAATACTGAACTTCCAGTGATTCATAAACCCTTTCAGTCAAGCATTGTATATGGGGGTTACCCACCTATAAACCTTTCAGTAAAATCACATCAACTGGTTTACTCCTTTATATAGCATATTTCTAAAGGGGGTAGGTGCCAACTCCTCCTGCCTAGGTTAGGTCATCATACTGAAATAGCTACTGGTAATGTGAAAGGACAGAGAAACCAAGATACAAAGAACTTTGACTTTAAGGATAGGTTCTTATAATGCTGTTTTCCTGATAAAGTTTTCTGTATCTTGAAAAATGGCATTATGTATGTGCTTAACTATACTTTATTCTATACAAGATTTGCGCAGAAGACCTTTTTTTTAAAACTCTCTATGCTATTTTACGATGGCAAACGCCATTAAAAGGTACAGGCGGTGCCTCTGCTTGAGAAGTTTGTAAAATTTATCGCTTGGATGTCTTTTGGTATTCAACTTGAATACACTGACCTACCCTCACTTTCAGAGGGTGAGTGCTAAGCAGTCTCGGGAGAGCAAATCTTTTTGTCGCCTCTTTGCAGCGTCTCCGGGATTAAAACTACACGTGGAGACAAATAACTCCTTTCAGAAGGCCCTGGTCACCTCAGGCACGCCCTGAGCCCCCTGCAAAAGTCCTCTGTAACCATCACACTCCCTCCTTTCCTTTCCTACAAATGACTTTAACCCATCCGATGAACCATCTATCTCCCTCCAGGCCGGTATCTCGATGGCTCCCCTTTCACACAGCAGCCCCACGGCCGCAGGCAGACGATCGGTACCGACCTGCGAGCCGCGGGCTGCGCCTGGGGCCCCACCCCGGCTCGGCGCCGGGCGGGAGGCGGGGGCGCGCGAGGGGAATAGGCCGCCTAGCGGGGTGGGGGCGGCCTTACGTGACGCGGGGAGGCGGTTCCCGCCCCTGCGCAGCAGTGACGGCTGTGCGGCGGCACCGCCTACTTCACAGCGGGCGGCGGTTAGTGCGCGGGGCCGGCTGCCGGCGCGGGACCGAGGCGGGCGGGAAGGCGCTTCGCTGGAGGCTGGCACGGTTATACCTCATCTTCTTTCACCCCCCAACTCCCTCCTCATCCTCCTTTTCCAATCTCCCGGTGGGGAAGGGGCCGCTCCGCCGAGCGCGGCGCGGGGCTCGCGGTAGGCGGGGGGGAGGGGCGGCGCGACGAGCGCTGAGAAGAAAGCGGTAACGGCCGCTGCGCGCGCGCGACCTGGGCTGCCAGCTCTCCCCTCCCCCTCCCTTCCCGCCCTGTCGCGCTGTGGCTGGAGCCGGCCTTCTCGCCACGTGACGCCCCCTCCGCCCTCCCCCTCGTCTTCCTTTCGGCTCCATATTGATACCGAGGGAGGCGAGCCCGGTCACAAAATGGAGGTAACGGCCCGCCGCGCGGAGGGAGCGGGGCTGGCTGGGCCCAGCGGGGGCGGCAGGGGAGGCGGAGCGGCCCCCTCGGACCCCCTGCGGCAGCCGTTTTAACCCTCCCCGCGTAGGACGCGGCAGCGCTGGGCGCGGCGGGCTGGCGCGGCGCGTAGGGCGCCCATCGCGGTTCCCGCCGCCTCCTTCTGAGCCTTTTCTGCCGCGCTCCTGGCTGCTTTTTCCCTGCGACATGGTGCATTGGCCCACAATGGCGGCCGCTGGCAGGAAGAGAGGGGGTGCGGGAGAAGCTGCGCTTCCGCCGTGCGGCCCCTCGGGCGCGGCGGCTGCGGCCGCCATTTCGCTGCGCTCCACAGCGTGGGCGAGTGCGGGAGGCTTGGCTCTCGCTCTGGGACAGCGTTGTGGGTAGCAGAGTCCTCCTCAGCTATCCTGGAGGACACCGAAATGCTTAGGCGCCTATTTGGGCGAGAGTGGGGAGAGGCGAGTCCCACACATGCGTGTGTCATTGTTCGGTCCTCCCTGGGTGGTCCCCCATGTAAGCTTCCCGGGATAGTGCGCTAGGAATGTTCTTTTCCCACTTATTTTCCTGGGAAGAGGCTTTTAAAGCATTACGGTTGTTTTGTGCCTTGCTCGGCTTCTCGCTGAGGAATGCTGGTACACTTTGCAGCACCTCCCCAATATCCCTCACCCCCTTCCCGAGGGGAGTTAGTACGTGTAGCGAGCCTTTGCTGCCCGGGAGGTGCAGAGCTCTCTCGGAGTTTCCTATTTCCCTTTCTTCACTCCCCCAACCACGCGTGCATAAGAGCCACGACATTCGGTGGCATCCTGCCATGATTCTGGTGAGCAATGCGAAGAAGCAGTCTTGCACAAACCTTGATTCAAAATTTCCTCAACTTGAAGGAAGTCGAGATCAAATGCACACTGGGGCATCATCCACACCGCATGGGAAATACTGTCACGATATCCCTCCTTGCTTTTCCTTCCTCTCTCCTCAAAACCTACGGTTTTTTGCTCAAGTACTTCAAGTAAAGTGTGGGGAGCGAAAATGTTGCAGGGTTTTTGGTTTTGGTTTTTTTTTTTTTAGTTTGACCCCCTTCATTACAGACTGAAACCTTAGAGAATTTAGAACAGAGAAACCATCAGGTCGTCCTAGTTTCTGATCCTTCATTAAAAGCAGAGAAGAAACTGGATCCCTTAGCAAAACAGCTGAAAATAACTTTTCCATATAAGCAATTGTTTTAGCTGCTTCAGGACTGTTGAATAGGTTGACAACTGGGAGGGATAGTGAGTTTAAAGCATTTGAATGTGCTTCAGTAAAGCTTGGAAGCCCGTCACTTAAGTTATTAAGCTAATACCACCTTGGTTTTTTTTTCCCAGCAGACGTTTCTGTTGGCATTGGGAATAAATTACCAACACACTTAGAGCTGAAAAGCTATTATTTTGCTACTTTAACTCTTAGGTTTGGCGCGACGTGCTGTATTTACATTAGGCCCAACTTCAGCTATTTACAAAAAAGACCAATACATCTTCATAGTATTCTCTGAATGGATAGGTGAACGCCAATCTTTAGAATGTTTCACCTCTTATCCTACTTGTGCCTGTAAGAGATACAGTAGCCATTGTAAGTTCCTTTGAGTAACAAGGCATCTCCTAGTGACTTTCTGCTCGTAACTAACAGATTTGTTCTGAGACTGCTTTCAGTTCTGTAGTTCAGTTGCAGTACACAACTGTTTCAATGCTAGTTTAACTCCGCTGATAAAATTTTGTTTTGAATATTTTTATGTAGAGTTGAATATAGTATTTTGTTGATGTTAAGTATAAAAAAGCCAATATTGACAGCTATTTTTAACAACTTCCTATGAGACAAAGCAGGAATAGGGCTGGACGGGGCTGTGTTCCACTTCGGCTGATGGTATGCATCAGCAAGGAGAGACAACTCCTTTTGACCGTTGTGGCCTTCAGAGGCCCTCGTGGCAGAGACCATGTCTGAGAGCTTTATGTTGGCCAGCATGGAGCCTCGTTGGGGAAGGCAGCAGGTGACAGAATCAGAGAGGGATTGCATACTTTTCATTACTTAAAAATTATTTACATAGGCTTTTCCCTTTCCTCCCTAACAATTCCCAAAGTTTTATTTTGCTATACAGCTGCTTTTTAAAATGTCCCTGAATTGTTAATGATCTGTGTCATACGTCCTCTGTATGACTTAAGGAATTGAGCAGCCCAGTTGAAATTCTTAGTATCCTAATACCTCCTAAGTCAAACTGATGTTTGATTTAAAGGATTTCAAGAGCAGGTTTAACACTGTGTAGAGAGGAACTGAAGATAGTAAAATCAAAGTGTTTGTATTATATGAAACCTTTAAAATTGTTAATACATTAAATTGTGCTACTCATGATTTCACAGTTGAGTTTAATTTGAAACTGGTTTTTAACATGGAATTTTTTTCAGAGTGAAAATTATTATTTAATAACAGTACATATTGGTCGTCAGTAGAGACCTGCCTGCCTTTCCCTATCCAGTATTTGCAGGAGTTAAACTTAAAAAAAACAACCAACCAGCAAAACAAAGAAAACCAAACCCAAACAGCAAAATCCCCACTAAAAACCTCAACTCAAACAAAAAACCCACCAAAATATACACCTAATTTTGTAAATATCAATGATGTTAATGCAGCACAAATGTCCGTTCACAGGAACGTTTGATTTAGTTGGCTGTATTCTATTTTGGCTACTGTAATAAAGTTTCAAAAAATATCCAAAGTAGTGATGAACTGTAGCCAAAGATACTAATACAGTGTAGTAAGACAAATTAGGTAACTGAATGATCTTAGGAAACTTGAAATAATAAAGACTAAAGGGAACATGATCCTTTTTGTTTGAACACTTAGGTATGGGTTCATTCACTGAGCTTATCTTGTGAAATACTTTATTTTTGTAGTGATACGTACATAACTAACATTTATTTTGAAAAGTTGGGCATGTAAATAGAAAGTACAGGGTAGTAATCAAATACATCGCTTGGAAGCAAAAGTAATGCAGATGGCTAGTGCTACAGATTGCTGAGAGTCAAGTGTTGTAGTTTCCGATGCTGCAAGAATAGGATCAGTAAAGGGTTCTTGCACTGGTGTTAGTGGAAAATATTTTTCAATACAGAAAACATTTAACACATCCTCTAGTGTTCCAGTTTCCAGTTTTGTAGGCTGCTGGATCACTGGTTACAATAGGTTACACATAATTCTAACAAGCAGTGTTTGCAAAATGTTAAACATTTTTGGATTTAAAAGCTAGAGAAGTAGAATTTTATTTACGTAGAGGGTTTGGTTATCAAAGGTGAAATTTGCCTGCCGTGTAGCATTGTACAATATCAGTTGTGTTCATGATAGTTCTGAAAGACCATAATGGACGTAGGTTGTTTTCTACAGATTTTAGCTCTAGGTTGTACCTAGTTATTCCAAGAGTTGTAAAAAGACCTTTACTAGGATAGCAGATGTTCCCTCTTCAGCTCTTCTCAATCATGAGCAAAAGAGTTTGAGGATTTTAACTCTACCCTTTTAAATACTTTTTTTTTTCTACTTTCACCCCTCTCCTGTTTCCTCCTGTAAAGTCACACCCTTGCGTTGTATCCAAAGAGGGCCCTGCTTCACAGGACTTGGGGTAAGTACTGACTTATCCAACCTGTTTTCTAGGTTTCCTAGATCTAAAAGAAAGGCTGAGTTAGAGTACCCTTCCAAAATGGCTGCTCTTAAGGAAGAGAGAGATGTGGAAGACTACAAGAGGAAAGGAAGACGATCCTCACAGGTGAGAGGACTGCCTTTTTTTATTATTATTATTTTAAGAGTAGCTTTAAGGGGTAAAGATAAACAAAACTTAACCATTTCTATCTGATGTATTAATTCATAGCTTTTTTTCTACCTTCTTCATCCCCATATTAGCAGAGTAACTTTAAATTGCAGTATATTACTTAAAATTTTAAGGGGTGGGGTGTTAAGCATAGTGGGGAAATTTTGCTTTTCTAGTTTTCTGTTATAACAAAACTGATTAAATGTATGTTTGTGATTAAAGTGAGGTGTAATTATTTTTTTAAGAAATTCATGCATCCCCAGAGTGTCAGCAGGAACTTGATACCTTCCTATCTTCAAAGTCCTGTTTTTAGTGGGAATGAAGACAGGTTCTTTTTTTTCTTTTAATAAGAATGGTTGCCTAATAGTCACTGCAAATGAAAGTGAGGCTGTACTAAGTAAAAATAACTGTTTTCTTTTGCTTCTAGCAGAAATACCGTAGACTGAATAAGGTGCGTAGTATAGAGAAGATGTTGGGGCTGTTCTGGGAGGATGGGAGCTAGTTACTTTGGGGCAGGGTGTGGAAATGGGAGGGGGGGAATAAAAAGTCTTGATACCCTTCAGAAAATAAACTCAATGCTAAGATCAGCATCAAGGGTATTAAATATGCTTCTGTAGCTTATAACTGAGACATTTTCTGATTGTTCATTTTTATTCGTTTGCTTTCTAACATTACTTTTCCAGGGTGCCTGAATATTTTAGCTAGTTCAAAGCAACTTTTTCTGGAACGATACGCTACTGTAATGTGGGAGGGCCTGCACACTTGAGCTAAGAACAAACCTTGTCCGAGTTGCATGTATCTGGTAGCATATGGTTATTTTGTATTGAAGTATGGTGTGTAAAGTCCTTCTGGAAGGAATGTTGCAACTGTCTCACTGCTCTTGGACTTTGGATAGAATGTAACTCGGGTTGCTCAGCTGTCTACTTAATAATCTCTTGTAGTTTACAAAAGTAGCTTCGCCAGGGATGTACTTAAAAGCTATTAAGTTTCTAGGAAAAATGTTTCACAGGGAAAGTTGGTGAGGCCCCAGTTGTCTGTAAGCTTTCCCCTTTCAGAAGGCAGTGAAGGATTAAACTGCCTGGAGACAGAGGAGTTTCATCTTACAGGTTTAGCTGCAGATAAACCTGGGTGTGGCACCAGGTATTTTGTGGACACTTGCTGGTGTTCATAGAGGTACACTGCATGGGAGGACTCCACCTGAAAACAGTGCCTTTAGAGAGAAATACCGCAGCTCCAAAAGGCTGATCATTCAAAACCCTTGCCATATGAAAGTTAAGTTTATAGCAAATTCAGAATAGAGGCAGTGTGTATCTGCAGCAACATTTTCAAAAGGTCCTGGGATTTCTGCAAAGATCAGTTTTTCACAGGAATCCCGGGGGGTTGCTACTTGCCATTTTTTTCCTCTTTTCTGGGGGAGGTACAGTTAGACCGTGCTGAGTGTTGGGATTTTAGGTAGGACGTAGGAACCAGTAGTTCGATTTTGATGGCAAGAAAGGGTGAGCAGAGGAGAAGGAACCAGATGCTCCCCCGCAATGCTGGCTTCTCCCTGCCTTCCTCCTGGGCTGCCTCTGCAGACCCGAGCGCTGGGTCCCCCTTACCCGCCCCAGCTCGGGCAAGGGCGGCGGGACCGCGCTGTTACGCGCGCGCGTCCCTGCGCCCCCGAGGCCCCGCCCCTCCGGCTCCATATTGAGGGTGGAGGAGGCGAGATCGCTCACAAAATGGAGGCGGTCGGTGCTGCGCAGAGCTCTGGCGTGAGGGAGGAAGTCACTAGGCAAGGCTGCAAAGAAAGTTCCACGCCTCCTCAGAGCCTATTAATATGTTTGGGAAGTCCTTTAAACTGTTTAGGGGGAGAAATGAAGCCCCTTGCTGGCTACGGGCCGGCAAGGCATTCTTACTGCTCCGCCTCTTCCCCCCCCCCCGACCAAAGGAGCGCTGCAAAATGGCGGGCTGGCCCGCGGTATCAGCTGAGTGGGAGGTAGCCTGCTGATCTTGAAACAGTGGGGTAGTTAGGCTAGGGAGGGAGAGATGTGTTGTGCAAGGATTGCTGCACAGGAAAGGCTGCTATTAAAACTAGCTTGCAGCAGCAGGACTGAGAAACAACGTCTTGTGTGACAGAGGACAGACCCCTGAAAACCCTATAAATGCTTATCCCCAGTGAGAACAAAATGCCTGAAAAACCCCAACTAATTCCCGAAGAAAATGTTGCCATTTATTCCTGTGGAGAGTTCCTGTAACATAGGTGTGTGCTGAGGATAATCACTCTCTGATAGGAGAGAGAAGCTGTGACAGCAATTGTTGTTCCTCCCATATGAGAATGGCTGTTTCTGTGCACATAATAAAAATAGGCAGAAAAGGACTTCACTTTTCCTTTCAGGAGTGACCTGAAGAGTTCTGTAGTCATTCTTTTAAGGTAGAAGCAGTCTGAGTTGCTAACTGAAAACCCTGTAGCCTTGTGGGGTGTCAGAGAACTGTAAAATGTCTGTCCAGTTTCTCCATATATAGGTTTTTGGTTTTGGAGAAGTCTAAACTCTATAGTTTTATATAATAGATTTCCTTTAATATGCATAGGAGAGTTTGAAACATTTAATATTCCCAGCTTTAACATAACCCAGCTAAAAATTAATTAGTGTCAGTCGATTAAAAAAAAAATGCAATTAGTAACAGAAGACAATATTTCACTTAACCTAAAGTAGTTTCTGTATAAGTGGGTATGTTAACCCTGTAAGATTTTAAGTTTATGTATAGTTAAAAGGGAGATTTTTTTCTTATTATACTTCTGTAGTCTAGACTACTTGGAAGACTGTAGAAAAAAAGCTTTACTTTGTAGTCACAGGACTATTGACTGTCAATCATTTATATAATGTTCCTGTAGTAACAAAGTTAGTGCTTTAAATAGAAACTTGTTACTAGGAATGGTGGGGCTCTTTGTCGCTAAGTTTAGCAGGTGTAAGAGCAGGGATCTACTTGCCAGCCAGCTTTTAATAATCTTAGACATTGTTTCCTGTAGTACAACCTGAACATTATAAACCAATATTTTCCTAAAGTGGAATATAATTCAGAAATTCTCTTTTGTTGCCATGTATTGCTTCACAATCTTCATTGCTCTTTAGAGTGGTTGTGTTGCATTCAAGGGGATGTATGCTTTTCTGACCCACCCTAGCACCACCACTCCTTTTATTTAAACTGTGCTAGAGATTAAATACTTCACATTCAGGTTTGAAGAAAGACTTCTACATGTAGAAGTCTGCAGCTGGTTTTACGTAGTTCAGCCCAGGCTAATGCTGCATCTAGTCTAGGTTAACCCACTGCAGCAGAAACAGTGAAGCCTGTTAGGCGTTCATGCTGCAGAATTGAAGTCATACGCAGCATAGCTAGCCAGCACCTTTTTGTGGAGTGTTTTACATGCACAGAAGTACCTGCTTGCTAAATAAGATTTTAATCCAGTTGCTTTTTGTAAGACTTCTCTGTCTTGGGGACGGGAGAAAGTTGTAAAATAATTTTTCATAAACTCCTGTCAGATACACGGGGATATTCCCTGCCTAACTAAAAAAAAATCATGCAACACTGAAAGAGAGCAGAAACACTTATGCACTTGTAAACCCACTTTAATTGTGGTATAGAAAACTGGGCTCTGAAAATTAGCACATTTTTAAATGTGACTGGTTGTATGGTTGATATTGTCAAGAGCTTCAATTAAACTTGTTTGCTTTACAATGCTTGCTAAGATACCAGTCTTATTCCAGTAGTTGTACCCACTACTGGTCATTGATTAGTCATTACTCAAGACTTGTTTTTTTATCTGTAAGACATAAATCCATGTTGCTTCACATTTCAGAGGTATTTCCCATAACACTGGAAACCACATATATACTTCTACTTGCTTGCATGCACTCACCTTCCAAAATTACTATTTTAAGGAATTAAAAATAAATTTATTCAAAATGCATAAAAATAACCTGTCAGAATGGATATCACAAAAGACTAGACACTCAGTTTTGACAATAACCTTTTTTCTTCTACACTGTGTTCTTAAACTTTTTTTAGTTCCTCATGATTATGCTTCATAAAGTGTTAGAACTTCCCTTTATCTAGCAGTGCTTCATTGCTAATCCCTACAGAGCAATATGCAACTCGAACATCAGATAGAGGCATAAAGTGAATGCACTTCCATGGGGGCGGGGAACAATCAAATTATTTAGTATATTGAAATCTCTTTACTGGTGTTTGCATTTGAGAACTCTTAAGTTGTTAGTTAGTTAGTGTTTTAATTAAAATCACACCTCATTAAGTGTTTACTATGCTGCTGTCTAAACCCATTAGAAGTCATTGTTCTTATGTAAATGTATTCCACTGATTTGTAGTTATAATGTGCACATATAATTTTTAGTAATTCTGTGAAATTTTAGCTCTGTGGTTTGTATTCAAAATGTATTGTTGTTTTTTGATTTTGCAGGGCCATGAGCCAAAGGAGCCGGAGCAGTTGAGAAAGCTGTTCATTGGAGGTCTGAGCTTTGAAACAACAGATGATAGCTTGAGAGAGCACTTTGAAAAATGGGGCACACTTACAGACTGTGTGGTAAGGTGTCAAACATTAGTTTCTGCTTTTGAAAGGGTATAGGTACTGAATCTAGTGCAGAAATTCAGAGGATCCCCAATGTTTTTGCAGGTGATGAGAGACCCACAAACAAAACGTTCCAGAGGTTTCGGCTTTGTGACTTACTCTTGTGTGGAGGAGGTGGATGCTGCCATGAGTGCTCGACCTCATAAGGTTGATGGACGAGTGGTTGAACCAAAGAGAGCAGTTTCAAGGGAGGTAAGTTAGTGTTTCAGTTAACCTTATTTCCTAATCTCTGTAATAATTAAAAACACTGAATGTCATTTTTGGTGTTGTAGGATTCTGTAAAGCCTGGGGCGCATCTCACAGTAAAGAAAATATTTGTTGGTGGAATTAAAGAAGATACCGAAGAATATAACTTAAGGGAGTACTTTGAAAAATATGGCAAAATTGAAACCATAGAAGTCATGGAAGACAGACAAAGCGGAAAGAAAAGAGGCTTCGCTTTTGTAACTTTTGATGATCATGATACCGTTGATAAAATTGTTGGTATGTAACTCTTTAATGAGAAATGACTTATGGGATAAAAGTGTAACATTAGATTTCAGAACAGCAGTGCAATGTAAGATGTTGTCATAATCAATTGCTCGTTTATTGTAAGAGATGGGGTAGGTTTAATGTTACTTTTAAAAGTGTGGTCGTGCCTTACAGTAGCTTTCTATGGGAGTTTTTCAGCATATTGCTTTCAGTGATTTGATTTTCTAACTCTGCTATTTCACAACTTTCTCTAGTTCAGAAATATCATACTATAAATGGACATAACTGTGAAGTGAAAAAAGCACTCTCAAAACAAGAGATGCAGACTGCTAGCTCACAGAGAGGTGAGTTTGGAGTTGCGCATGGTTATTTTATGCAACTGGCTTTCAATTAATGTAATTAAAGTAAAATATTTTGTAGGTCGTGGGGGTGGCTCAGGCAACTTCATGGGTCGTGGAAACTTCGGAGGCGGTGGAGGGAACTTTGGCCGAGGAGGAAACTTTGGTGGAAGAGGTAAATGACTGGAATGTTTATATAGAATGTTATTTCTATTTTTTTCCTGTGTCAGTTGGCTTAAACACTTAACACATGTGTTCAGGAAAATATTCTCATCTGTTTTGTGTTCCAGGAGGCTATGGGGGTGGTGGTGGCGGTGGTGGGAGCAGAGGAAGCTTTGGGGGTGGTGACGGATACAATGGATTTGGTGATGGTAAGTGTATTGTTCACTCTTCCCCCCTCAACATTATAACTGGCTGTAAGTCTTGTCTTCACCTTGGAAACAAGTGTACTTTGGTGATAGTTTTCTACATTGTAGAGGTGTGAAGAGTTAAAGGGTTTTCCCCACAAAATGATGGGTAGAAAAAAAAAGTACTACTCTGTATTTACCCTTTAAATAACCTCATGCCATGAGGTCATAGAGCAGCTGTTTATGGTTATTGAGAACTAAATGAAGATTCTGGTGTCAGTTGAGACAGCTAAAACTGAATTAAAGCAGTGACCAGCTAACATACCAGAAATATTTTCAATCAAGTGGGAGACTTTTCATGGCTCAATAGTATCTTCTTCATTCAATTTTGGATGAGTATCCAAAATGCATTTGAGGACAACTGTGGAAATTACCACTGCAGAAGTAGCTTTGGGGGGGGGAGGGTGGGAAACGAGGGAAGTAGCATGTAGTTACTTATGTCCTGATTTTAAAGCAGTTATATGTAGTGATGGTGAGTTCTTTGGAACTATTTCCTAGTTCAGAACTACTCCATCAAAATGTTGGAGACCACATCATCATCTGGAATACTAAGTCTTTCAGATGTGCTTCATGTGACTAGAAACAAAGAATGTCCAGTAGCTTTGACACGTGTAAATAAAGCTGTACATCTAGATAAAAACTGTAAACTAGAATTCTTCTGAGGGCTTTGCCTACTGAGTCATTTCAGTTCAGAGGAGTGAAGAGGATGATAGACAGTACTGACAAAGCCATTTATGTAAAGAGGCAGTTATGACATGTAATGGGTGGTGATGGTAGCAGCATGTCTATGTGTTCTTGTGAGCCAGAATAAACTTCTAAGTATCGTGCTTCAAAGGTATACGTGAACGAATGGGGTACTTCTTGTTCGGACTAAATGGTTTAGATAAAATGTAATATCGGGAAAACACTGTGGAACATTTTTACTGTGTGTATTTGTTGTGGGGTTTTTCTGTTAAATAGACCTTTTCTTACTATTATTTAACTTGGGTGTGTTTAGTTTAACTCCTTTCTTTTATTCAAAGGTGGCAACTATGGAGGTGGTCCTGGCTATGGCAGCAGAGGAGGTTATGGTGGTGGTGGAGGACCAGGATATGGAAACCCAGGTGGTGGATATGGAGGTGGAGGAGGAGGATATGATGGCTACAATGAAGGTGGAAATTTTGGTGGTGGTAAGATGCCAGCTTTAATTAGACACTTTTTTTTTTTTTAGGCAGGACTGAGTTGTACGATGCCCAAAGTATGATACTGCATAAAAGGAGTTGAACAATTAGGTCTTAATGCAGAATTGCACATTACATAAGGGAAGTTATTTTTCTCTGGATCAGCTTTGATACACTATACAACATTGGTCTGCCTAGGACTTGTTTTTCAAAAAGCAGCAGCTATAAATCTGTGTGTGAAGGCAGAGTAGGAGAATTCTTAAACTTCTGACCATTTGAAGTACTATTGCTGTCAGATACCAGTTCACATCACGTAGATCACGTACTCCTTGGTGAGGACTGTATGTCTAAGTTTCTATAAGCTTTTTTTCTTATTTGCCTGTGAAATGAGCTACTCCAGTTACTTCTATAGAAGCAATTCTTTTGCCAGTTACACGTTTCATTAGACTAACTGGAAATTGCATAATTATAATACACTAGTTAGGGCTGTAAAAAAGTAAAGCTTTGAGTATATTTAAAATCTGTGTTAATATCTAACCAAATACAGCTAGCTATGTCATGTCATATGATCAGTTTAGCTGTGTTCTACATTGTCAGTATTAATTTACCTGCAAGGATTTCTGAATGATAAAGTGAATTTTTAAATCTGGGGTAACTTCTATAGGAGCCTTAAGTAATAGACAGGATGTTTCTGGGAAGGGTATCCCACAAATACAAAACCAGCTTAGGTGCTATACTAGAATTGTTGGAGAAGGAACAGTAAGAACTTGCAGGACCTAGTGCAAGTTTGGGGAGTTAAGCAGCAAAATCTGCTGCATACTTTGTCTGCTCTGATGTGTATACGCAGCATGTCTGTTACAGTTCTGCTCCTTTTTAGAGCAAATAAATTGTGTGTAACTTACATTATTGTCAGACATGCAAAGTGGCAGGCAGTGGAAAATGGCAGTGAAACCCACGGGCTCTTCTGAGTTTGGAGGCCTTAAATTTGGCCTTGTGTGTTAACTTCAAATTGCCTGCTCAAACCTGTATCAATGATGTAGCCTGATGATTTTCATCACCAGTGAAATACCAGTTTTGCATCTTCAAAGTGCTAAGGGACTTCTCTCATTTGTGCATGGCGAGTAGAGGTAGCATGCAAAGTACTTGCAATTCTATTTTAAAGTGCTTTAAACAATTATAATTTACATTTGTGCTGGCTCTCACAATTAGGCAAGCTTCATGTCCTCGGTGTTGAACAGAAGTGGCTTTATAAATCTGCATTTGTTTCAGGTAATTATGGTGGAAGTGGAAACTATAATGATTTTGGCAATTACAGTGGACAACAGCAGTCTAACTATGGTCCCATGAAAGGTGGTGGCAGCTTTGGTGGCAGAAGTTCAGGCAGTCCCTATGGTGGTAAATACAATTTTGAACGGCAAATATTTTTTTGGTTTAAAAGTCGTTGTGGTTGTTGTGTTTCAATACACACCCTGTCTTTTGTAGGTGGTTATGGATCTGGAAGTGGAAGTGGGGGCTATGGTGGTAGAAGATTCTAAAAATGCTACCAGAAAAAGGGTAGGTGTCATGCATATTTTTAATGATGATTAATAATGTACAACTGTTCACTGAGAGTAATAATTTTCTTATCCTGTATTCAACAGGCTACAGTTCTTAGCAGGAGAGAGAGCGAGGAGTTGTCAGGAAAGCTGCAGGTTACTTTGAGACAGTCGTCCCAAATGCATTAGAGGAACTGTAAAATCTGCCACAGAAGGAACGATGATCCATAGTCAGAAAAGTTACTGCAGCTTAAACAGGAAACCCTTCTTGTTCAGGACTGTCATAGCCACAGTTTGCAAAAAGTGCAGCTATTGATTAATGCAATGTAGTGTCGATTAGATGTACATTCCTGAGGTCTTTATCTGTTGTAGCTTTGTCTTTCTTTTTTCTTTTTATTTTCCCATTACATCAGGTATATTGCCCTGTAAATTGTGGTAGTGGTACCAGGAATAAACAAATTAAGGAATTTTTAACTTTTCAATATTTGTGTAGTTCAGTTTTTCCACATTTAGTACAGAGAACTCTATAACAGAAATAAAATGTAGTTTAGGGTGTTTCCTTGTTAGTTAATAGAGAGGATTAATGCATTTCTCAATTACTATTTTGTATTAATTTAAAGTTAACAATAGAAACACCTATTGATTTGCAGTCTTAAGGGGTCTAGTCTCAGTGTATATATGTAACTGTCATTGACATGAGTTACATAGGCATACAGAGGGAGAACATCTGTATGTTGCATTATAGTTTGTTTAGATGTATAACTAGGATTGAGTTACTCAAATTAGTGTTTGTGAATTATAGAACTAAGCTTTACCTTAATGAAAATTTCAAATTACTTTTTGGTTTGTGCATATTTTTTTAATTTGTAGTTCTGTATTAGTACTAGCGCTTCAAGAAAATAAGGCATGATAAATATTTTAACAAGACCAACTTTAGACACATGAAAGCTGTCTCCCGTCTCATTTGAGATGTATAAGGGATAACTGCAGTCGCTTAAGTCTTGGGTGAAGAGAAAAAAGAAACTTGCTTTTTACCTTTATATTTATTGTACTTCCCGAGAAGTTAAGGTGGGGGGGAAATCAAGTGCCTGTTTCCTTGGGATATACAATGATTCTGTTTCAATAAAACTATACTTTGGGGAGGGCGGCTTGGAATTTTCATCCCTTTCCTTTGTCCCCATTTCCCTCTCCCTCGCACCAGACTGCGCTGTTTCAATTAAACAAGGCGTCATAGTGAGAGTAATAGGTATGTTCCTCAATAACTTAATGGCTATATACTTTCTTGCATGCACCCTAGGCAATTTTCTGGACACATTCTTCTGACTGGGAGCCAAGGGTAGCGCAGGTGTAATCACTGACAGTCCCAGGTAACGCGTTCCAAAAGCCCGTTCACGATGGGCTTTAAGTAGTATAGTTTCTAAGCTTTTTCCCTTGTGAATGTCTACACTCAGCTGAGAGCTTGAAGATAAAGCCAAACACGACCTAGTTGTATTTTACTGACTAGAAACACTTCCCACAACATAGAACGGTACAGTCTCGAGCTTCCACAGGTAGAACGATAGTGTGTTACGATTTGGTTTGATGCACTGGAGTAGCAAATCTTATCAGCACATATGGCTAGAAAGTGTACTTAATTCTCACTTGAGACCCCCAAATTAAGGCACTACAGTCTGTCCTTTGCTCAGCTGATGCAAATTCTCTCTCGACTGTTGCCAGGACAGTGCTTTCTCTCAATTCAGATTCAGAGGAGTAGGGGCCCAGTCAATAGAAGAAATACTCAGACACTTGGCAATATGGTATTGGAATTACTCACACCTGTTTCACTTCTGGGTCAATGTGCAGTATAAGGTAAATGCGATTCCAGTGTAGGAATGAATCTGCAAAGATGTATGAAATGGCTCAAGGCATAATCAGTCATATTAATAATGAATTAAAATTTTAAGAAGTAGTAGAAAAATGAGTGTGTTGTTTGAAAAAAAAAATTAAACTATGTTATTTTAAACGCTGTTATTGGAGTGTATTTAGACCACAGTACACTAAAAGAAGGAACCGATGTCAAGATGGTAGCCTCCAAACTGGATTTCAAAGTCTGCTTATTCTTTTCTGTGGAGTTCTAAAATATCTCTAAAGTTAAAGCAAGAATGGGTGATTTAGTGAACGCTTCTGTTGTTGTACATATTAATTTGGGCTTGGGGTGGCGGGGAGGCTGTATTTCAATAAAGGCATTTTATAAACAACCCATTTGGAGTTTGAAAACATTGGAAACTAAACCACAACTCACTAGGGAGTGAGCCACCTAACTACCGACTTGTTTTGCACGTTACTACGCCTAGAAGACTTGTAGACTTGTACTTGGGGCCTGCACCTGATTGCAGGGGCAACTGGAGGATGGGGTTGATGTCCCTTCTGACAATTGATCTGCTATTTCTAAATTTTTTTAGAATGTATTGACAGTGTTCTTTTTAACAGGGCCTCTTGTAGCTGTACTGTGACAACAATGTTAACTTTGAAAAATAGTGTCGTAATAAACTTTATGAACAAGATCTGTATGCAGCCTTTTAAGAGATGGATGTAAGTGACGGCTTTGTAGGCGGGCGGGGTAGCTTAGCTGTCGTTTGTGATGTGGAAAAGCGTAAGGACAGTGATTAACCAGCCTTAAAGAACCTAGGACGTACTTCTGTGATCCATACTTTGCTAAGGAGACAGGACTTCAGCAGCCTATTGTGTATGGAGAAGTCAGCATAATTAAAGAATGACAAGGCAGCAGGAGCAACAGCTTCAACTTCCAGAAAAGTGAAGGCATAAGATACTGTGCTGATAGTGAGCAGCTTTCCAAAGGCTAGTTAAATCTGCTTATCACAGCTGAAATATCGAAGAAAGTCTAGCAAGAGTTCTTCACCTTTTGGAACCTCCTTGAGTGATAGCTACTTGAGTTGACTCAAAATCAATAGGTCTAGCGTTTAGACCTGAAAGGAAGGGCAATGAGCATAGGTAAGGTTTGCCTTTAAATTTTTCATGAATTAAAAAGAGTAGCGGGAGGTTTTTAAACAAGGTAAGAGTAATTTCTTTAATTTTCAGGTTGAATGAGAAGCTGCTGCTTGACAAAATGGGGAATGTCTTGCACATCCTCTTCAGTTGAAGGTTTCTGACTGGGTAAGATTTGTAGTGTATAGTAAACCACTTGTTTAACCCTTGTTTCCTTCTAGGCTTTCCTTTGCCAGCCTTTTAATGTCAAGGAAAGCCTTAAGTGCTAAGGAGCAAGTATTCCAGCATATGTCATCCAGCGCTGCCTGCTCTGGATGAGGCTTGCTTGCTGGCATAATTGCTATTGAAGAATCTTCTGTTCCTGGCAGGTACAAAATTGCTGTGTGTCTGAGATCAACAAGGCAGAAATGATAAATGTGTTGAAATATGTGCTCTGGTTTCCCTGGGGGGTGTGCCGTGGGGGTTTTGAGAAATTGTTCGGTGCCTTGTGATAGAAAGAGACACCTTACAGGAGCCCAGAAAGGCGAGGACACAGAAGCGGGTCGTCACGGTTCTCGGCAGTGTCTGATGCGCTGCTGCTGCAGTAATTCTGGGAAGGCACTTTGCCTTGGCCAGAGCAGTGGTTTCCCTCCTAATAAATTAGTCTTGGCTTTCCAGGTGGGTTTCTATTTATCTCCAAATCAAAGAGTTCCCTTTCAGATTTTTGGTGCTTTCAGGCAGGGTAGTTCAGGGGAGGCCAATACTGTCACGTGACACCTGGCTGAAAGCACAACTGCATTTATACAGATGAATGGTGATGAAAGAACTCTTCATGGAATCTGCTTTTGTGCACGCTGGTTCTTAACTCTTGGAACATGTATTCCCTTTTCTGCATCTTCGATTGTTCTGGGCTTGGGATATTTTTAACTCCTTTTATATGGTGGTCTAGTACCTATTTAAACTTAACACATTTCTGAGCCTGTGCGTTATTTTCAGTGAAGTGGATTTCTGTTTTAGCATTGGTTATGCTTCAGTTACTCAGAAAATAGTCAAATGGAACCCCTGCATCTCAGTTTAACCCAGGGCTTAGGCGTGTTCACAGACTTATTCAAGCATTTAAACTTGTTTACCTGCTGTCTGCAAACATCCAGAAAGCAAACTCTTGATGCTTAACGTACAATTAAAAGTTAGCTTGGAAGTGATTTACAATGGCAATGTTGAGATTTTTCATACCTTCAGGAGCTACTTAACGGAGATCTCACAATGACTGTATTTTTAGAAAATGCTGGCAAATGTTTTTGGCTGGCCAAGGGTGAGCCAAAATTTAAAACTTCTGCAGTAAGGTCAGGGTCTCTCCACAGTGCAGCGTGGTAGCCAGCATGTTGCTGAGGTGACATGCTTGCTTCCTAACACCTAGAGGTGGAAAACCTTTGCTTTTCCTCTGCTAGGCAGAGTTGCTCTTGTGAGCTCACCCAGGCATCTGTACGTAGCAACACATAACGGGGCGAAGCGTTAGTGTGCCTTAGGATAGCACTCGGCTGAGGGCAAACGCTTTTGTACTTCGGGGGAGGGGGAACCTTCCAATTTTTTAACAGCAAAATCTTGAAAATGTTTTATCAAAAGTAAGTTTTAACAAAAACTCTTTCTAGTTTGCTCCCTGTTACTAGGCCTGCATATAGAGCAAAGCTCTACCTTAACGTTAGAGGATTCCACATTGTTGCAGGCTTGTTCTGTGCTCTGGAGGGGTCTTTTTGCACCACGTATAGAACCACATGTTCGCTGCTACAATTATTTTCACACTTGAATTTACAACACTCTTGTTAGACTAATTTGCTTAATTTCAATTATTCATACCCCAATTTGTTCAGAAAGAAGCCTTGTCAAAGATAAACGCATCCTTACGGAGTACTTGGCCAAGTGTATCTTTGGCCAAGAGGCACTTCCAAGAGTTAAGAATATTGTTTCACAGCTACATTTTGCTGTAGTGGCTGCTATTGAAAATAGCAGCTGTAAATGTAGGTGGAGATGTAAAAATGTGAAGTTAACGAAGCGTTGGTCCCTAAGCTGCAGTTCTACAGAAGTTTGTTTGATACCTTATACCTGTGCGTTAATCTAAAAGCCAACGGTACTTCCAGGTAGTAAAAATGTATTTCCCGAAAAGGGGCCCAGGGCTGGTGCAGGTGTGGTAAGTGTTTTGTTGTTACAGAGCGCTGAAATTCAACACAGCGCCCTAACTGATATTCTTTAAATATTTAAGTCGGGAAGGGGAATGCTCCTACTCTTTCAAGCATTGACTGTGTGATGTACTGACTTGCTGTCTTTGGTTCCTGTGTTTAAGACGTTAAGATGTTTTCATATACTGTCTGCGCTGCGGTGGAATATTCACTGATTGGTCTGTGGTCTCTGACGAGTGTTTGTATCTTAAATTGTGTGGAGCATGAAAAATCTTCGATATCTCTACAATTCAGATATCTGATGGTTGATTCTTTTTCTGCTGTGGGTGCTACAGGTTGACATCTCTAGCTAAGATTAGCTTTATCCTGAACTAAAGTAATCCAAGTATCTCCGTAGAAGAAAAATGGCCTTCATGTAGAAGATAATATCGCAAGATTGGAAACAGAATAATATGTTGTAATAACTGGCAAAGACTTCAAGAGCAATGGTGCTAGTGTGCTGAAATCTTAGAACTTGTGGTTAAACAAGTTTAAAAATAGCATGGAAATTAAAACATTTCAGTATAGTCCATAATGGATTGAAATTTGTTAAAATATTTCAATTTTGTATCAGAATAAAGTGTACATTGTCAAATGACTTACAATCTAAAATGTGTTGCCATGACCTTTTTTTAGCGCTGTGAGGAACACAAAGTGGTCTTTAATTATTGCAACACATTGTGAGTTACAGGATCATCTTTTCACCGTGGGACTGCAAGTCAGAAACCCTTGGTTCAGCCCAGCTCCTCCACTTCACTTTTAATAGCTTGAAAACTGAATGTTTTAATCAAGAAATAAATGGTCTCCATGTGGAGCCTTGTCAGTGCAAGAGGTCAGCATTGTGATGCATCAGACTTGGCAATGTCACTAGTCACTCTCAGGCTTGGGAACATACTCTGTACCTCAGTAACAATAATAAAATGAAGGATAGAGTTTGTGATCTGATGTTTTCACACATACAAACTAACGCAACGTGGAGTGTTTTTTTCCCTTAGCGATGTTGGGCGTTTGCATGCGAGTACAACATTCACTGTGTTCGTGGTGTGAAAAATACTGGTTTAAACTGAATGCATGTTGTCATGGTCCAAGTTACTGCAGCCTGATTCTTTGCCTGCTGGAATTCGAGGCTTCTGCATTAACTGCAGGCAGTTTGTTGTTGCTCTTTTTCATCTTTGCAATGGAATAAGTATCCCTGTATTAGGTGTTAGACCTGGGGGTAGTACAAATACAACAGCCCCTGCAAAGGCTGTATGAATGCTGTTTGCCTTCAGCTGTTTATATAGCCTATGTGTAATTAAGCATTTATATTACAGTTAGAACGTTTTTCTCTGTAAGCCTGACGTTTGATAGCCTAGTTAGCGGTAGGGGGGAACCCAGGAGCTCTTCCTCTTCAGGTTCTCTGTGCTTTGCCATCAGACCTGCCGGTGTATTAGAGCTACCGTGTGCTGGTTTTGAAAGACTGTCCAGGGCCGTTGCTCAGTGTGCTTCCTCCTTAATGCTGCTTTTGCTCTGAAATTGCCATCCTTAAATATAGATTAGATCCCCTTGCTGTAAATGGCAGCAGTCTCTCACATTCCCCCAGTGGTCACCTAGGCTTGGCAGTGGTGAGGGGTGTTTTCCCTCCTGGGCAGTACTGGTGGCAAAGTCAATAGGGGCACATTTGAATAACAGCAGCAAGAAAATATCCCTCCCTGCTGCAGTATCTTTGATTTAGTTTAGCTGGCTGCTCATTGGCTGGAGCAAATACACCTGCTTCGCCCAGCAAACGCAGCCTCTAGGTTTTTAACTGTTGGTATTGACCATTTGCTCCAATAAGAGGAGTGTTGCGCTTGGAGTATGTCATGGACTGTGCAGTGGGATGGGCTGACATGCCCTTAGCGAGGAAGAAGGTCAGTATAAACAAGGTAAGCGGCCTCAAAGGGTGAGTTGGGTCACCTGGATTTACGTTTCCCAAGGTCTTCTGCAAAAACACAAGCGTTACTATCTGATGTAACGGGCAGGGTTCCTAGCACTTCCGGGGATGTTGGAAAACTCTTTTTTCCCCTAACTTTGCTGTATCCGCTGCCTCATTTTGTAGGGTAGGACCTCACAGCAAGTAACACAGTATGAGGAGTTGTGTATGAAGCTGTTACTTTTCCAGGGTTGGAACATCTGATAGGCCCAGGTTTACGTACCAAAGACTTTCTTCTGGTACTGGCACTTGGCCATTACACTTGCCTTTTAAAGAGGATATCGTCTACAGGATCACGGTTCCTGGCATTGCACTGCCCTGGAGCACAACTACCTTCCTGGTGAAACTGTTATCTCTCTGCTTTCCTGCCCCTGCTCTTCTCTGGTTAGCTATGGGTGCGCTGCAGATGGGGAAGGCAGAGAAAGAGTTTGTACCAGGTACTAGAGAGGCCTCTGCTATTCAGAATCAGTAAATGAGCTAACAGGAAGATGAATGACATGGATTAGAAATAAAAAATTATTTGTGAAGAGTTGTGCCCAGCTGGACAATAAAATGGTGTCTGAAATTGTGTGCATACAGGGAAAAGCAAAACCAGTACCTACATAATTGTAGGCTCTAAGGTAGTTCAGGTGAGAGGGCTCAGCGTCACTGGGGTGTTGTATGGAAGCAGCAAACAGAACAGTCAAATGCAGAAGCCCTTCCACAGCATCCTGTGACACAATAATAGTCACCAGAACTATGGCTTTCCCTACTGCCTCAGCTTTGGGGTTTGTTGTGTTTTTTTTTTAAGGACACTAAGAAGATCCATAAAAAGTGATATAGTACAGAAGTGGGGTTATGATAATCTAACATTGTTCCTTTGGTTTTCATGGCCAGTTACGACAGGAAATGGTTTCTGCTGGATATGCAACTCCAGCACAGCTAAAACATTTGGGAAATAAAACCCTCAAGACTGCATTCACCAACAACTGTATCATTTTATTTAGCGTTCCTCTGACTTTGAGTATTGAGCTAATGGAAGGCTGGTTTCCTAATCTGATGCCCCTCTTTATAGGAAAAGGGTTTAACTTTATTAAACATCTACCCTTTTTCAGTAACTCCAGTTCCTTCTTTAAAAAAAACCAACCATACCATAAGGTCTTGCAAAACAATGGTGTTTATTATACTATATGAAATTATGCATAATATGGTAATAGACCAAATATTCCTAAAATGACATAGAAAAATCAGTGGCAGAAAAACACATTTCAGATTACAAATGCCTTTTAGAAGTTTCATAGGGAAAATGAAGGAATAAGATATGTTTTTAATGCATATTTCAAATTACACATTTTCCATATTCAAAAAATCCACACTGATCAAGTACACTGAGTCCAGTTGAAAAATAAACCAATGCTATATATTGCCCAATTTTTATTCTCTTATAAATCACAGTGCTTTTCAGTTAATTCAGCACAGGTTCCAAACTGTGCAGTTGGCGGGCAGTCGGTATGCCTTCTTCCGTAAGCTCCAAAATAATAGCAGTGACAAACGATGGTCACTGATCAGAGTCGGAGACACAGGGTGTGTTTCTAGACCAATTACTCAAAAGTGTACAGAATTTTTAGTTGGAAAATGCATAATGCTGACAGTGTTGAATTAAGAGATTTTACATGCCTTTGGAGGAAAGACCTCATCATAAATTTAAGTAGTGTTCAAAGAGCAAAACAAAAATTATGTAAACTTAGCATAGACTCGAACCTTTACTTTGTGTTACACAGTCCTTCCAAACAGCAGTTAACATCACACTGAACAGACGTTAGTAACACTGCCAATGCTGCGTGATACATCCTGGGTATTTAAGCATATTTGTTACATTAACACTTAAAATGTTAATGAACTGATAAATCGAAATCAAACATTAAGTATCAACCTTCATACTAAATTAAAATATCTTAAATATGAAGCAAGTATAAATGTGTAAGAAATGGGAAACAAACACTACTGCATATTTATAAAAAAATCAGAAGCCATACTGTTCGTCTTGCAAGAAATATTTCAAAGGCTAAAATCATTTTTATATATATCTCAAATCTATGAATATAACAAGAGATAGGAACAGTATATAAATATGGTATCTTTAAATATTTACATGTATGTGGAAACTAGTCAAAGTGGTGATCTAAGAAGGAAACATCTGTTATAAAAGTGAGATTACAAATTTTGCATACATCCATCTGCATTACACTATTTTAAACCTGCATCTTCCATAAACTAATTATGAACTTTAAAATTATCATTGCATAGTATTACTTGGAAAATATTACCTAATTCTGCATTCCACCTCATAGTAAAAACTATCAGGATAACGATACAAAAATAACAGCTCGGACAACAGTAGCCAGCTGTGCCGCCCTTCAAAGTTTAGGCTCCGACTTCTTGCTTTTAGGAACAAGGAAGACATTGCCGTCTCTAGTTTGCTGCAGCGAATATTCACTAGGAGAGTAAGACTTCCCATCTTCGTCACGTAGCATGCTGAAGACCTCAAGGTACAAGGTGGTTAGTTGCTTTTTCATTTGCCGAAGGCTTTTGTCATGCTCTCCTTTTTCCTTCAGCAATTTCTCTTTCTCATCTTTTAGGTTACTCAAGTCTTGCTCCAGTTCCACTATATTTTCCAGTTTTCTCTTACGGCAATTTTGAGCAGCCACTTTGTTTTTGCCTCTCCTGCGTATATCTCGAATCAGTGCAACCTGGGCTTCACTGAACTGCTCCTTAGACATCATTTCATTGAAGTCATCAACAGGGAGATTGATTATTTTTTCAACAGGAAAAGGGATCTGCAGAGCTTTTGCTCTTTGCTCATCTCTTGTGAGATGAGTTTCAAGGCAGCCTGAAGGTTTATCTTTTGTGAACAGAGCTTTGGGGTGGCCTGGACCGGCAGGGGGTTCTTTCTTTGGTGTGTTTGTACACTGCAAACTAGGTGTTTGAGTGCTTGGCCCCACGGAGGAAAGCACTTGGTCCTGGAACTGCAGGGAGTATACGCTAGCATTGCTCTGCGGCACGCTTCCAGGAGCGCTATCCAGGTCTTCCATTTCAGAATCGCTACAACCGAGAGTCTTATCTCCATAGACAGATGATTCAACAGAGTGTTCAGGCGATGCTACACTAGAACTTGCATTCAACGAAATCCCAGAGTCAGAATCATTACATTCTGGTATGGTTCCTGAGTGGTTGCCATTAAAAGCTTTACACAGTGAGAAATCAGAAAGATCAATAGGTTCACTTAGAATTTCCGCAAGTGATTGACTGATAGTGTTTGTCGTTGCTGTGTCACTGTTTGCCTTTGTGTCAATAAAGGTGGTGTAGAAATCCTCACAGAAATCAGAGTTTGAAGGGGACATGTCATTTAAAGAGCTCACACTCAGCTGGCTGGTGTCTTCTGGTGGCAAAATGCTGGAAAAGGGGCCCTCGATACCATCCAGGAAATCAGGACCGCAGTTAACATCTTTTCTCATGACGGGTAACGAGCTGTAGTAATTGTAGCTGTTGTGCATCTCTGATGGCTTGGTTTCAGGGCTCGTGATCGTGCTTACCTCAGCCAGGTTATCATTTTCAATGTTAAGACACTACATGGGAAAGGCAAGAGAGAAGTTGAGCAATGCATCTCCAACTGATAAAACCTTTTTCTCTAACCCACAAACAATAAATATTTTAGCAGTGAACACACACATAAAATGGGTATTACAGCACTGCTGTGACCTAGATGACTACAACACGCTCTTACTACAGGGAGTAAATCTAGGAAGACCAGATACCTAAGCAAGAGTATGAAGCAACTTGTTCTGGACAAAGCTATTTAGATGACAAGAGCAGAGCCTCTCCAGCTCATAGCAAGATGCTGAAGAGACCCATTCCGCCACTATACGGAAGCTGCGCAGAGCCCTCCTGTTCTGGTAAATTACTAGTGGGGATCCTGGAGCTGCCAGGCCTGCACTTCTCACAGGCATCACTGCTTGGAACAGCACGAGTACAGCAAATGTAAAATTACTGAATGAGCCTTAACACATTAGACATTACTAGCAAACCATTACTTTTCACACTCAATTTCATGTTATATCATAGATTTCTTTTCGTCAAAAAAGAAGATTCCTTTAGGACTTACTGAATGAAGCAGGTATTCGGTGCAGTAAAATGTAATTCTCAGTGAAGTAAAGAGAGTACCAACATGAAGCCTTGCAAACCTTAACTCACCCCACATACTTTTAGTTAAGGTGGCTAACATCAGTGTGAGTGTCGACGACTGTTACGCTGATGGGCTTTCATTGGCTACAAGACCAATGTTCTTTCTAACAGGGTGGCAGTTTCTTAACTGAAACTGAAATAAGTGTGCCTGCTGTCCCCAAAGAATTGGGCAATTACCAAAATGATTCTGTTTCTCTTAAGGGACCACACACTGATTATTTAACCAGAGCTTGTTCAAGGCTTAAGCAAAGGTTTTGAATGTGAGAGCTCTTTTTTCCCTTTTCTTCAAAGATAATTTCATAAAAGGTGATGCCCTCAATTTAATTATCACACTTTTCAGAAGATTATTCAATTACTATTCAGAATTACTGCAACAGATAATTCTGGTTTGGTGCTTAATGTATTTTCAGCACTACTGCTGCCTCTTCACAGCCAGTTGCCCTTCTTACTTATGCGAGGCTTTTAAGCCTACCACAGCAGTAAGATTAAAAGTAGGAGAATTTTGAAAAATATAAAAAGACGAAGGGAAAATGTGGAGCAGCAGGAAAAACAGTCGTTCCTGCAAACGACTTTTTTTCTTTTTTAAAAAACCATGATTTGGATCTACAGGCATTCCACTGAGCATTCATCTCTTGTGGTAACAGCCTAAAGTAGAGCAGCATCATGCTGAAGCATGATGACATTCTACAGTAATATATTAGAAAATAAATTTACTCGATTTTATAGTCAAATCTAAGGATAATATAAATAGAAACAAAAGGATAGGAGAAAAGAACCCCAGACTACTTCTGTGATGCACAATTTAGAAATATAGCAAAGTGATTTTTTGCTCCTTTGAAATATTCAGTTCATGTATGTTACATAATTAGTTCTTCCTGAACATATATAAACAGTAGTTATATAACTATACCTGACACTTCTATGTATCTAAATATATGTTCTACCATCACCTTTATAAAACTTTTTCCTTAGAGAAGTTGAATGCAAAAGTAACCATCAGTGATTCACACAATCAGACACCACATTATGATAATGCTTGTGGAAGCAATGCCTGGCATAGAGCCATAATTCAGAAGTGTCCATTTTTAAGCAACTGAAATTTCAACCATGACCACGCTGTAACAAGTTGCATACAGAGGCAAAGAATGATTTGCTAAACATGGGGAAGTTCTGATCGGGAAGATAGATTGTGTTTTGTTAAGGCTGCCTGATAAGCAACTAATTTCCTTCCTCCTACATGTTTTTCAGTATATTACTTTTAAAAAATTAAATCTTACATTGATTTATAGACATCCTACAGGTATAGGATCCAACATGAGTGTCATAATCACCATCTGTAAAGATGCTATTGTACTGCATTCTCCAAAATACCATACTCTTCCAAAATATCATGCTTTTTTTTTTTTTCAGGTGCTTATCGTACTAAACTTTTACCTGTAACTCTGGAAGGGACAATAATTCTTCCCAAACTTGCTCTATGTTCTGCATATTCTCCGCATCAGTAAGTGGAACTAGAACAGGTGATTCAGGTGGCTGAGTTTGATCAGAGGAAATGAAGACTGGGTTGCTATCAATCTGAGCAGGAACCAGTGACTGAAATGCAGGTGAAGAAGCCTGAAATATTAAAAAAATAAATAAATAACACTCCCCCCCAAAAAACACAAAAACCCCTAACAGTAACAAAAAACCCTGCTCAAAAAAACAACTTTGAATTTCCCAAAGCAAAAATCTTTTTTGTGTTCTACCATTTCTGCAGAACAGACAGACAGGCATTTCTTAAAAAAAGCTTTTTTTGTAAACAATGGGATAATATGAAAATATTCCCATGAAAGGTGTTCTATTAAGGAAAGAAACAGGAAAAAAAAAATTTGGAAACCGGCTGGTGAAGGGCTTATCCTTACACATCAAGCAGTCTGGGTCAGCACATGGAACTAAAGCAACTGAAACGGACTAACTCCAGTGACCCCCACTAAGCTCACTGTAACAAACCGGCCGAGTCCGCTACCATCATTTGCAGTAACTGGAACCGTTGCCATCAGCCAGCGTTATACACCAAATCCTGGCTGCAGGATTCAATAAGCACAAGGAACAAGTGGTACAAGAGTACCACTCTACTCCCTCTGGGCACAGCCCTAGTTCAAGCATCCTACACTGCTTTATTCCAGCTGGAGTCAGCTTGAGGACAAAACTCAAATCATAACACAAATTAATATTATGCTGAAGACAAGTCTTAGTAAGAGAAGACATGAGACTGATCCCCTAGAAGACCACCTGTGAAACTGCTGTATTGAGCATTTTTACCTCATTGTCATCTAAAAATGGGAATGCTTCTGCCAAGAGCTGCATGCAGTCATCAAAGGATAAGGCCTCTGCTTCTGGTTTTGAAGTCTGTGTGGTCTAAATAGGAAAGTTATGAAAAAACGTTACTGCATCTTTGAATAACTGAAGAATCTTCCATTACAGCAACGAATGCAAATTCGTTTTAGGTAACCACTAATATTATGTCTTCCTGTGAATGGAAAAGGGTTTAAACACACAAACACATACTAAGAGTTTACCTGTGAGAAACTGATTGATGGGTCAGTACTTTCTGACTGAACACGCTGAGCTGGCTGAACGGGAACAAATTCACCTGTCTCTTCGTCTAACTCCAGCTGAGCCAGCAGGGCTTTCTCCTGCTCTTTTTGGAGCTGCTCTTGTCTTTCCTTTTCAAGTTTCTTCTGTTTCTCGAGTTCATACTCCTTCTGTCGTTGACTAAAATCAAAAACTTCACGCCTTGCCCCAAGGTCTATATCTTGCCTCCAAAGAATGTCAATCAAGTTCATGTCCTGTAAGAGAAATGCCTTTTTTAAGCAAGTGTCCTCCCCAGCAAAACTGATTTAGAACAATAGCAAAGCTTTTAATTTCTGTATTAAACAGGTAGACTCAAGTAACTGAGGCTTATTAATCTTACTAAATTGTCTAAATAAAATACGGCTCTATCTGACCTTTCTAAAGTTTCTGAACTGATGGTTTGGTTGCCCTGGCCTGCACACAGGCTCATAGAAACTAAGTAATTTGTTACAATTGGTAAGGTAATACATGAAATAGCCAGAGGATAATTACATTCTTCTTTCCTGAGTTAGGTCATAGAAAACATGAAGCTATAGAACAAATTATGCCACATTAGGAAAGTAATTTTCAGGAGAAGAGAACAGAAACTGAAAAGTTTGCCCATGTAAATTTTTTCCAGATAATATTATAAAACTGTAAAAGCTGACTAAAAACATGATGGGGGCTGTCTGAAGTAACTAGAATAGTCATACTGCTAAATGTATTTTTAAAATATTTACGTTCCATCCTGGTATTTAGGTATTAATCTTAAATATCAACAGAACAGGGCTTCAGAGTCAGAGGGTAACTTGGTTTCGAAGTCACCAAGTGACATAACATCACTGTAGCACTAAACACAATTATTAAGATTATTACTAAAAAAAAAAAGTAATTTAAAGCTTAGTCTAGGTGATCTTCTAAGTGCACTTGGTTTGGAGCAGCTGAGTATAAACTACAGGTCAATGGGGGTTAAATTTTGTTAATCAGTTGGCCTCTGGCTCATCACAGAGTCGATCATTATCAGACAGCTAACAATGACTGCATTTCTTGGAAATCAGCCACCCTTGCACCTGTAGTTTTTCAGAAGAAATTAAACTCTGCTATTTAGGGAAAACCAACTGGTTAATATTATTTGATTTAGCTACAACTTCTTTCAATTTATTGCATAAGGGTGGGTGGTTTGTTTTTGTCGTTTGTTTTTTTTTTTTGGGGGGGGGTATTAGTGGACTGTTTTGTTGGAGGTTTTTTTGCTTTATTTTTGTGTTGTTTGGTGGGTTTTTTTGTTGTTTTGTTTTTTACTGTTCAAATATTCAATATTTTTAAGGGCTGAAGTTTGGACTATTTTCTGCTGTGAAGAAAACCTAACACTCAAAAATAATCAGTTAGGATGTCAGCTGATAAAGAATTTTAATACTTGGTAGCCACATTTGTCAGATGGGTAAATGCCAACAATTTCTAGCTGGTGCCTGGGAGCTTTGATTTTATGGCATGTTTCATTTTTCTTAAAATTACCCTTTAGCGGCAGCACACAAAAATAATGTTCAGTGTTGGGCATTTTCATCAGGCTAGCAACCAACAAATAATATACTGAATGCTACATTTTATTTAAACATACCTTTACTGATTCAGTTAGCAGTTCTACACCCAAGATACATTTATTTAGCCATCATATCAAATTAAAACACTCCCTTATCTCTTAAGACTATTTTCAAAAGGAAAACCAAGTAACCAAACGCCAGATCATGTTACCATTCAAAACGATCACTTCTGTACAACAGTTATGGCAAAAAGCTTTAGGGCAAGTCCACATTTGAACAACGCAATTCAGTAGTCTCGTTTTTTCGTTAAAAATGTTATAACGCTGACACTCATATTTATACATTGCATGAACTACTTCTACCAGTTACTAAAAAAATTACTGTTCTCTAAAATCGGGCAGTTGCATAAAATATCTGGGTGTAACACAATGCAGGCTTTCCCAAATCTAAGACATATTAAATATACCTTGCTGGCAGAGATCAAATTCAGCTTTAATGGCCAGCAATGAAGATGCTGAAATAATTACAGTGGCTGCCCAAGACAATGTTTGGTCTCTCCAGATTGGCAGGGTAAAACGAACTAATTAAGTTCTGCAGTAATTGCAGATATTGCAATATGGTATAGCTTCATTAAGGGCCAGTAGTTTACCAGCTGCTCACTGTCTCCTTCTGCAGCAGATTCGAAACTGTTTCCTAGTCTCAGAGCATTTGCAATATGTTCTGGATAAAACTGTAGGATCTGGATTTCAGGGCTCACTTCTGAATTATTCGTTTACAAGGCACCATTAAAAATGTGACTTGAAAGATATTTTTTTTTTTTTGCGTGTGTATAATGCACGAGGCTGTGACTTAACAGAGCTGTTTTCCTCCGCGAGTTGCAACAGACTACAGCCCAAAAATAGAAGAATTGGTGCTCAGTTTCAGTTTAAATTATGAAAAACAAAAGTGATCAAAAAGAGGTACAGAAGGCATAACATGTTTTCCTTAAGAGGAAAAACCACGTAGCCTTAGTGCAAAAAGGTAAGGCACAGCCATTAAATCTTTCAGCCATGCTACTAGCTATATTCATTACCAAAATAAGTAGCTTTGGGTGCTGCCTCATTTGTGGGATGAGAGATCTCCAAAGACACCAGCTGGCCAAAAGAAATGCTGTGGCTGCACACCACCTCTCTGTGTGTGCAGCGATCAATTCAGCAAGCAGGATTATTGTTTGAACAAACATGCTTGCATGGTTTTCAGGATTTTCAGGATCTTGGGCTGTCAGTTGAGAAATAAGACAGCATTGATTGACTCCCGTCACCGTTTTTCAAGGGACCATATTCAGCCCAGTCTCTTATCTCTGGCAAAGGGCTGAGGTTTGCTAAACAGTGTTGTGCTCTACCCTGGAGAGATATGCTTGTTAGCAGCATCTTCTTTTATTTTATTTTATTTAGTTGTGTTTGTGGCACGTAAAACCAAAAGGGTGGTTTGTTTTTTTGTTTGTTTTTTTTTTAAATTATCACCATATAAATGGAAAAGAACACTCCTATTTTCTATTTGAAAAGTTATAAATAATTACAGTAATATTAGCTTTAACTTTGAATAACAATTCAAGTAATTACTCTTCACATGAATGGATTGCATGGAGGAAACGCTACTCTGTTCAATATGCTACTATATAATATCATCAAACAGCACACAATTAAATATTAACCTGCCATCTAACACTTATCTACAATTTCAGCCGACACTTTTAGTAATACTGCCCTTTTCAAGAAAAAAAAATCTGAGCATTAGTCCAAAGCTCAGATCAAAGTTAATAGAGTGAACACTGAGCAGTGATTTACTCCTTAGTGAATGCCCAGCAGAAGGTGATGGCAAAGAACTTAAAAAAAAAAAGCACTAATATTTTGCAACTTTGCTCCTTCAGCCTTCCTCTTTAATTACTTCTCTGCCTTGTTGAACACTATCACACACAGAGCTATCCAGAGACACAAGCAGGCGCTCTATTTTAGGTTTATCACTGAAGCATTTTTCCCCTTCCATTATGAAAGCATCAAAAAGTAACTGCATATTTGATACCTGGAGTGTTTAACTAAAGCTATTAAAAGGTATTTTACTTCTTGCCTGTGCACCAGCTACTCTAATTTTTAGATGCTCAACATGACTCAAAAAAATCATTTGGAGGGACAAGCGAGCGCAGATCCGCATCCGAACTGGAGCACATGCACAGAGTGTCCTGTGAAAGACTCATCTGACCCAGGGCTGGTTGCTGCCCTTTGGAGCCACGCTAACCACTTCCCTTAATATCAGACATATTTACTGTAAAGGCGCCAGCAGTCCCTCATGTGACGGAGTCCACAAGTGCCCGTTTGTTCTTTCCTCTGTTGTGCAATTTCTTGAATTGCATCAGAGGAAACGATGGTTTTGGCAGAGCCAAGAGGCAGCGCAGGAAGAGCCAGCCCTCCCCTGCAGGAGGAAGGACCTGTGCCTGGGAGCGATTGCAGCAGTGATGCTTCCCCCTTGTCGAGAGCTCAGCTCTTTCCCACTGAACACCAACGCCTATTTTGAGGGGAAATACATTATGGTATTTAATGTGTATATTACCCATTGTCTAATTTTTCTAGCTTCTGGGAAAGTAATATATTTTTAGTATTTTTCCCAAGCAGACAAACAGTGATTTGATTTTATTTATATTTTCTTGACCATTTTGTAGACAGAGAAAGAATTTCTTTCAGAAAAGGACACTCTTTGCTTTCCCATGATCCATGTAAGCAGGAGGTACCTTGTACTCATGGTTTGATATTTTTTTGTTGTTGTTCATTTAGTGATATGCTCTTCCAACCACAGTGATAGCTTAGTTTGGACATACAAAGGCACTTTTAATAAGACAAACCTAAATGTTAAACAATTCACATTAAGCCACCATCTGGCCCCCAATGGAAATTTTCATGTTTTAGATTTACATATCAGCATTTGCCATCTGGGCAGAGTCTGTTATACATTTTATGAGAAAATCTCTGACTACATTGTAAAGTTTGACAATTAACTCTTATTGCTCCTAAGCAAACATGTTTGCAGTAGGGTAAACAAAGGCAAGAAACCCTGTTTCCATGTTATTTTCATAGACTGACTTTTGTGCTTTAAACAATACGCTAATCTTCTGTTTCATCCCTGTTTGTTTTATCTGACTGGTTTTGTTTGGAATATAAACCATTTACAGGTAGCATAGGTGAAGCAGAAACATCCAGTAGTACAAGTGTCAGCAGAGAAACAATCTCAGAAAGCACTCTCAGACCCATTATTAGCTGTTCCCTTAATACAGAGCACATCTGTGGGTTTTGTGCATTACTTCTTGAAGTCATGCCTTTTGCAACATAGATAGGGAAAGCATTAGCAGTACCTCTCACCAGACAAGGATTTGCTTTTCTTTCCCATGATCCATTAGCCCCTAACTCTGAGAGAAGGTTTCACATGCTAGCATGAATAAATGAAAGAGCAACAGAATCAATAGATATTGCATCCTGCTGGGGAGCTCAGACAGGAACCTTACAAGCAGCAACAAAAACACTCCTATAGCGTATTCACAGAAAGAGAACTCGCAAAGTATCCTCAATTCCTATTTGCTTTCCAGAAAGCGAAAGCAATGAACAAAAAGCACCTTAAATTTTTGCTGTATTAAAAAAAAAACAACCCACACTTGTGGGAAGTGAGAACTGAGGACCTGAGATACTCCAAGGCAAGAATGAAAGGGAGGGGATCAAGTAATAAAGCAAGTGCAAGAGAAGGAGCTGGAAGCATTTTACCAGTTAAGAAAAGCACAGGCTGTAGAAGCAACAGCTGAATGTTTTCCCCTCATTTATCCTCAGGAGGAACTGTTTTTGCTCAAGCACCTTTTAAGAATCATTTATAAATCATTCCATGTTTTCAGATGATCTCTGAAATCACCAGAACTAGCGTTTTGTTTTCAAAATCTTCTTCAAAGCAAGCTACTTATTTAATTACAACTCAATTACAGAAAAAAAATCCCAGATACATGATCTTCATGCGTCAGAGAAAGCACAGAAAGCAGATAAAGTTAACCCAACATCAACTGAGTTTCGGAAGCTGACCTATAATTTTAAATCCCTTACATCTGTAAATCAAAGAACAAAAGTTAATTCAAGAATGTGTAAGGGGCAGCGAGGACGTGAAAAATCTGAACGAGCAACAGCCCTTATGAAAAGATTGGGGAAAAGAGAACTGCAGAAACTATTTATGCTGGAGGGCAGTGGGGTACAATAGCAATTTTAGATGTCTGGATTTAGGATTTGGAAATGTGACAGAACAGACAGCTGTCAAACAAAGCCACATGACAACCACCTGTGATTTGTAAATGCAGAAGGTCAAATCCCTGACCACCTTGTGGAGCTGCCTGCTGTCCCACGCTCTTCACCAAGACCTTTCAGGCAATCTAGGAGGAAACAGGGTGCTTGAGCAGGTATGAGGGGGTGTCATCTTTTCTATCTTTCATACCTGTGCCACTTACTACTGGTGTGACTGGACTTACACTAAACCAGCCTACTGCTTCTCGATGCCTATTTCCTCTTCCTGGCCCTAAAGAGTCTTTGGATGGCCAATATCTTGGTCTGCAAACTCTTTTTAAGCCCTGGAAGTCTAACTTATCTGAAAAAGAGCTCTGAAAGGGTTGAAAAGCCATAGCTTTAAAGAACTGTCATAAGAGAATTTCCACTCTGTGTCTATATAAATAAGCCTGTTGAAAAATGCTGACTGTGTGTCTTGGGACATTCTTCTGCTGCAACAGAGACATAAGCTCAGTCCCTGAAATATAAGTGTTTGTAGACAAATTTCATTTTCTTACTGAAGAAACAAACCTCTAGAATGCTTTGCCAGGCAAGGAACAGAAGTAGTCTTGATATTTCATTAGTTAAAAATGTTTAGCCTCTATTTTCTCCTAACACACAACTCATCTTTCAGATTGTACCTCCCACTGTATTCCAGCAGGCTCTCCTAATAAATGCCAAATTGTCAGGATCTACTCTTATAAATTAGATTAGTTTAAAAACTCCCTGGCTGGATTGTCCAGCATTCTTAAGTTTCACTACAAGCCTTGTCTGGGCATTATTCTGACAAGAACATGGAGAGGGGCTGGCTGGCTGGCAGGACAGTCTTCCCCTACAAGTGCAATTCTGGGCTCTACCCACCCACTCTCCCAACCCTCACTCCAGAAATAACTCTTCTGAGAGGTGGATAATTTAGGTATTTCTCC
This sequence comes from Phalacrocorax aristotelis, assembly GCF_949628215.1. Taxonomy (NCBI): domain Eukaryota; kingdom Metazoa; phylum Chordata; class Aves; order Suliformes; family Phalacrocoracidae; genus Phalacrocorax; species Phalacrocorax aristotelis. The sequence goes on from NC_134280.1 coordinate 26,090,438, forward strand.
TGAAGTGTCATCTTCCAGGAATGGTATCAACAAAGGCTACAACTGTAAGATCTGTATAGCTCCCGAAATGATGGTTTTCCCATATGACACATCCTACAGCAAGCAAGCTTCCAAACTGCCAGAGAAAACATATACCTCATTCTCCAGTAACAGTGAAAAGACAGGTTTCTTTAAGCCTGAAGGATGTAAAAAGCTAGAATTTAATTGCAATAAATAGCCATTGGAGGCTATTTATGGCCATTAATGTACTAACTTCATTCCAACTACAAAAGCTGTAAAATCCTAATGCTAACAGTAGAGTAAGACCACAGCAAGTAAAGAAAAACACCCTCATCAGAAAGACAACAAAGAGAAGGAGAAGGAGGAGCATAAAGAGCAGTTTACTTCACTTTGACAATAGTTTTCTCTTTTCTGAAAAATCAGTGCATCCTCACCTCCATGCCACTCCTTAAAATACTGAACATGCGTGAACAACACTCCCTTCCAGCCTGGGTCACAGCAGCAGGAGCAACATTTTCCTCTCTGGCTCATTAATTTCTGTAGTCAGAAACATAAACATATCCTTTTCCCACCACATTCGGTCTGCCTTGAGGTGACCATTTCTTGTATACAGACAAGGGGATTCTTGCTCAGTGCTGCAGCTATTTTTGCAGAAGATTGATGCTCTCAGACACTCCAGGAGTAGCTATGTTTCTAATTTGTTTAATCAATACATATTTTAGAAGGCAGCTTTAAAATAATACAGCTTAATATAGAGTATGCTGTTTCCAGGGGCTGAATGGTCCCAAGACTGATCCTGCCTCAATATCTTTCCAACAAAAAAAAAACCAAAACAAACCCCACAAACAGGGGAAAAAAAGCTGAAACCCACTGTCTCATTTGAATGGCTTATGGAAAGCAAAGTCTTAAACCTGACATTGATACTTATTTTCTTTATACAATATCTGATTTTTCAAAAGTTATTCTCTAGTATTCATGGCCAAATACGTCATGCGTTATATCTGCTCCAAAGTCCCCTCTTTCTGCCTTAGCCGAAAGGAAAAGACAGAGTGAGGTCTAATGTTGTGAGGTAATGATGATGAACTTTTCTTGAATAAATTTAACTATGCCCATATTTACAAGTGCTACCCTGGCTGCTAAGCAAAAGCCAAAAATGGTCATGGGTGTCATCCAGCTTCTTCAGACTTAGTCCTAAACCTCCTGACATCACTGAGTGCTTTCTGGAACATCAGTATCTAAGCAATGAATCTTAGATGTTTTCACAGCCTTGCTGTTTCAGTTAAATGAGTTCCATTCCTCCCTTTACCCTTTTATGTCTTAATTATATTGTGTTAATCTAAATGCCACTTTTCCACAGTATATTTGGCTGGTATAAAACCACTGTGGTCCCTTTCTACTCAAATTCTGAATCCCTCCTTCAGCTTAGAGCCATTTACTTGCTACTTCTTTACTCTATCTTGCATCAGCAGCATTACAAAATGATTAAGTCAATAAGCACACAAAGTTAATATGTATTCAAGTTACAATCTATTACACAAGTTGCATAATAAAATGGGGAGGCTGGCAAAAACATGGGACTGTTTTATAAAAGAGTGGGTTAGTCAGTCTATTTGTTTTTACATGCTTGATACATCAACAAAACTCTGCTGTGTTGCCCCAGCAAGTAAACTGAGTGATTCTTTTGTGGCTGACTTTCTAGCTGTAGTCTAATTACCACATACTGCACCCCTTAACTCAATTTTGAAAGGTATTCAAATAGCAGCCATCTCAGAAGTCTACTTCATTTCAGGAAAAGCTGGTCTTAATGGCTTTATTTGCATTTTTTTTCTCCCAAGTTAAAACTGCATCATAAGAAAACTGGCATTTATTAGATTGTCATTCATACAACAAAAAATCTTTACCCTACATATAAAAAAAATAATATAAAAATATACAGCATCTGAAAAAACTGCTATTCTTTGAACCACAGGAACACAAAAGCCCATGTGTCCCAATTCCTTTTATATATTGAACCTACAGTACTTGAAAAACAATTACCTGTTAAATGATTATCTTCAAGCTAGCCTGGCTGGGTTCAGCTGGAATGTACTGTGTGCGGACATTGCCACAGGCTACTCAGTTTATCTACAAGAGGATTTATTTATAATAATGGCTCAGTCATCTGGGAAACATAATCCATTCAAGTTATAGCACGCTCTTATGTCCAATGAAAGAAATCAGGAAGCAAGAAAAGACAAACATCAAAACAGAGAAAATAACCTAACAAAATTCCAAATAACACATTTATTAGGTTGTATTAACCTTGGATTATAATCTATTAGCCACTATTCTGATTTCATCAGGATTACACACTTTTTGGAAAAGCATGTGTCAAACCAAACATGAAAACACTATCGAAATACTGTCCAGGATTATTCAGAATCTTTCTTGAACAACACATTTTCACTGTACTGGGATTTTATTGTAAAGTCCCCATTTTTAGGTGTCATTTTGCTGATGGCTAGGCAAGTTATGGCAACAAGCACCAGATGGGCCATTACAGCTGCACTACATCCTGGATGTGGAAACTACGTGCTCTAGTATTACAAGAAGCATGTCTCACCAAGTTTCACTTCGCTGATCTCGCAAGCAACTTTGTTGTTGTTGTTCATGGGCCAAACTACAATGGCAAGCAACTGGAATATCTGTGTGGGTTAGAAAGCAATGAGGTTCACTAACTGTACTGCCAGCACATATCCATCAGCCCTCCTTCAGTAACAGACATGTACTCCATAAAGCTGCATCAAGGAAATTCTTCCACAGTTCCAAGCTGAGCCCACAAGTAAGGACGTTTTCAAACTCAGAGAACACGCCACACAAACACCTCATCAGCCTAGAAGTAGTATCTTAAGACTAAAAGTTTAAGAATATGGTTACGTTGCAGGGAATAAAGTTTGCTCCAGACGTGGTAGGCTATGACATATTCTGTATACACCAGCCCACATACGGCAGAGGTGCCTACCTCCCATGGCAGTCTGTGGGGCACGGGCGTTAAATACCTTGTCGATGAGAGTCTTGCAATTAATGTGCACTTCTCACATACATAACTTACATAGGTAATGCTGGGAATTTAGTGTCAGTTCATAGCTTTGCATAAATAAGCAGGGTTGGTTTTTTTTTTTTTTGAGCGTGCAACTTCAAATACACTTGGAAAGGTTATTTAGTTTCTACAAAAAACAAAACCAACCCAACAAAATAAAGGCCACTAATACATTGCTATTCAACTGCTTACCACGGGAGAGTAAAGGATCATAACAGATTTGGGGAAGGGAGGCCTCGTGCGGCAAATTTTTGCTGTGGTGATACTATCTTTCCAAAAAAGTAATTCACAGTTAAATGGCTTATTTAACACCATGCACAGCCTTCCTTAGTGACTGCATCTGGGTCGGGGCAACCCCCAGTATTGATATAGGCTGGGGGACAAAGGGATTGAGAGCAGCCTTGAGGAGAAGGACTTGGGTGTACTGGTGGATGAAAAGCTGGACATGAGCCAGCAATGTGCGCTTGCAGCCAGAAGGCCAACCGTATCCTGGGCTGCACAAGAAGCAGCGTGGCCAGCAGGTCAAGGGAGGTGATTCTGCCCCTCTGCTCTGGTGAGAGCCTCTGCAGTGCTGCATCCAGCTCTGGAGCCCTCAGCACTAGAAGGACATGGACCTGTTGGCGTGGGTCCAGAGGAGGGCCACAAAGATGATCCGAGGGCTGGAGCACTTCTCCTCTGAGGACAGGCTGAGAGAGTTGGGATTGTTCAGCCTGGAGAAGAGAAGGCTGCAGGGAGACCTTATTGCAGCCTTGCAGTACTTAAAAGGGCCTTATAAGAAAGATGGGGTCAAACTTTTTAACAGGGCCTGTTGTGGCAGGACAAGGGGTAATGGTTTTAAACTAAAGGAGGGTAGATTTATACTAGATATAAGAAGTTTTTTTACAATGAGGGTGGAGAAACTCTGGAACAGGTTGCCCAGAGAGGTGGTAGATGCCCTGACCCTGGAAACTTTCAAGGTCAGGTTGGACAGGGCTCCAAGCAACTCGATCTCGTTGTAGATGTCCCTGCTCACTGCAGGGCGGGGTTGGACTAGATGACCTTTAAAGGTCCCTTCCAACCCAAATTATTCTATGACATACTACATAAAAGCTTCAGTAAATAACAATACCAGTCAACTGTGCACTGATGACCAAAAACGCTCTCCCTAAATTTACATTAAACGTCATAGAAATAGTTATTTAATTTGCATGAAGGAGTCTGCTTTTCCCCTTCCCCCAAGCCACACCAAGATACATGATGAGAGCTGTTTTTCCATAGAATGAGGCAAGGATAGATTTTACTCATTTTCTTAAGCACTTGTAATTCACATATTTGACAGCAAAAAGCAATCCTCTAAAAGTCATCAACCCCCACAAAGGTTTCAGGAGGCTCTTCCACTTGAAGGTCCTGCAAAGTTAAACAACTAAACCAGAAAGCTCAAGAAGGGCCAACATGTCAGGTGTCCACATGTCAATTTATCATTTTTGTACATAATGACAGCTTTTGCTTAAAAAAGGTAAACCCTTCAAGGTACTGAACAACACTGTGTACAAAAATGAAGTTTTGTTTGTGTGATGCAATCCAGCGCTCGCTTTCTGAAGTTCTGTGTAGTACTCAATTTATAAATTTTGAAAGCAAAAAGAGCTAATTCATCCTCCAAGGCATGAACCAGAGTAGGTAAATGGTTTTGTCCTTTTTAGCAAATGATATAAAAGCAGCAATTCTTGATACCCTCAAAAGAACAACAAAATTCCCAACTCAATCATCAGTAATTGCATCCTTCCACCCAGATCGAGAGCCTCCGGTGCCTACCACTGTCTTCAGGGCTTCCATATCTGTCCCCTTGGAGTACACAGAAGGCTCACCGGCTCACAGCCTGTACAGGTGATTATCACAGGGCTGCCTCTTTCAGCCTTTTGATTAAATGGGTAGATGTACCTAAGAAATCAAGGTAGAGGCCAATCCCCGATGTGTCCCCCCCTTACACATTCTACCAGCACCTATGATGGCCAAAACAAGACTGTTTGCCACAAATAATAAACATGTCAATATACCTCTTCCATCATAAGCAGCAAACAAACTCCAGGTTTGTTAACACGGTTATCAAGCACTAAATACTGAGGGAGAGGCAATCCAGTTTGTAAGTATATTACAGTACTGTCTCTAAAATCAGCATTTACAGCTGTTTTTTCTAACAAACGACATTACAGAAGACTTGATTGCTTTCCAGACATAATTAGAATCAATTTGTCGGGCAAAAAGGATAAGATGGTCACTTGTAAAATAAGAAAATATGGAACGCAAAGAGAATGTCAGGTTTGGATCTTAAACAGTTTTCTGCCTTTGACCAAAACACTTCCTTATGCCTCAGTAAATACTTGGCGGGCAGGGGGCAGGAACCAGATCATAGCAAATGATCAGTAAAAACTGTAAGATCCTAAAATTTCTCTATAGCGTAGTTAATTCAGGCAGTGAGAGACAGACCTTGTTAGGGTAAATCACTACTCACAGAATCAGCTATGAACTGTTAATTCTGTCATTACTATTTTGTGTTTTATAAGACCTTGTTCACCATCTCAGCTGCATACACACACAATTTATCAAACTCTCATCCCAAGATTAATTTTGAATTTAAAATAATTCTATGGCTCTGACCTTAGTAACAGAGTTTTTCAGAATAATTTAAAGCACTCCATTAACAGTTTCATTACTTAAGTGGCTTCCATTCTTCATTTTGCCAGCAAAAAGAAACTTTGAGAGATTAAAGATGTCTTGATATGTTCACATTGGTTATTAGCTGAGCAAGAGTTCCCAAGAGTGGTAGGTGCAGACTAAATTCCTGAAGTAGCAGATGATAAAGCATCACAAATGAAGCTGGAAGACATTCTACAGAACTAAAACATTCCACTGAGTCACAACAATTCATACTAGTTGAACTGACCTGATAATATTCTAGTTCAAATACTCAAGCCAAATTAGAAAGCACAGTATCAAAAGTCACTGTGCTGTAATTCTCTCTGTTACAGCATACACAGCTATGAGGCACCTAAACATGATATGCATTACCATAGCCAAAGGATTAAATTTAAATAATTTGGAATACCCACTGACATAAGTTATTACTTACTTTCAAATATAAATTCTGTTTTATCATATTTTGCTATTTTAATAGTACCATTTTTGTTACTGAAGTACTTCCATTTTCATCCTTAGGTATCTTAAATCCTACTTGTTCCAAAAGTTTACTCAGCTTTGTTTGATTTATTTTACAAATATCAGCGGGACAATCTTCCAGAAATTCCTCAGCTGATATAGACCTGCTCAAGACCCATCTACAGCAGAAAAAAAAGTGCAAATATAATTCAATGTTATAAACCAGAAAATATCTCCATGCACCTCGTCAAATAATTCATAGCAGATTGCACCACGGTCTACAGTATCCTTGTTCCAAGGATGCCTAATGACTATATTATCTGCACTGGTGCATATTTTCAGTCACTACTTCTGCAATACTGGTGAATACAAGCGTTACTGTAACTAGCTGGGGTAGAATACTCCCGTTGACACATCTCAGATGACTTCTGCCACAAAAGTCTCTGTGTTCTCCTTCCAGCCATGAAGCTTCCTAAAAATTATTACCCACCTAAGCTGAGCTGCACCAGCCTTCAGAGCTGTCCACCCACTCCTGCCACCCTCTTTGCCCATTGTTTTATTACCCAGCTGACTGCGGAACATGTCATCTGGTCACAACTGCACACAGTCTAACTGGAAATACCCTGTTTTAGGACAAAATTCAGCCTTCTTCCCCAACAGCACGTAACTTAACCAAACAGTTCCTGAAGACAGAAAGAAGAAATGACTGAGTGCCTAGGCCCTGGCAGCACAAAACACAAACGCCAGTCACAGAGCAGACAAAGCCTGGCCATCTTACATGGAAGCAGGCAGCATTCAGAGCTGCAGACCTGCATCGACCACGTGGTGCCTGGGAATTCTGGATGAGGATCTTCCAACGGTGCAAGCAGCACAGGAATTGCTCCATTCTAATTATAGCAATAAGTAGGAAGGTACTAATTTTACCACAAGGTTTCAAATAAACAACCCCCCCAGGATCTTTCTATCGTAGCTCTTTATGGCTGAACAGCGATGATGATCTGATCAGGAAGCAAATCAAAGTCACAGCAGCTTTTCACATAACTCAGCTGTAGAAGTCACCGCTTCAACACTTAGTGGGCATTAATTTCAAACACAGCAAATAGGCACACCCTTAATAATAAAACAAACCTCTTAAAGGCAGGCTATCAACCAAGCTCCTTCTGAGTCAATTTCTCAAGTATGCAAACTTTGTTTTGCAAGCAGTCTCCAGAAGTAGATTTTTTCATACTTGCAAGAGACAGCATGTAAAACCAATACAACGAACAGCAATAAAACTTTGAAACAGCAAGACAGAGGTGGGGGCAAGGAGGGAAAAGCTGGTATCTTTACATTTCATAGTCATACAGAAGATACTTCCTTAAAACGTTTGAAAGATATGGTTTCAAATTGGTCTTACATAACTTGTTGCTACAACATCAAACTTAAAGGAACTTTCTTTTCCTTTCTTTTTTTTTTAATTGCATTGCTCATAATACTGCAGAAGTTGCATTAAAAGTCTTAAGACACTGCACTACAAGTACAAGGCTGGGTGGTCTCAACTCCCACAGTACTGCAACAGCATCAACAACAAGGACCCATTTCTTGAAATGGTTTAGTTTAAGGATAGGAAACATTAATAGTCATTTACAGCACCTTCAAAATAACTTCACTAAAAACACACTTTATACTGGGAAGAAGGAATATAAAAAAGTGCCACTAATCAGGACAAAATCAGAAATCTAAAAGGACATAATGAAAACTTCAACCAGATCTGTGGTATATAAATTGCACCCACGTAAGTATTATTTCTAAGTTATACCCCATTCTACTCCAGCCCTGCCAGTTAGTACTTCTGCTAGAGATTACAAATATACCACTGAGCAGCAGTTTTACTCTGCTGGTAAAACAATGCTAACTTAACTGAGCTATTAACGCTCTCATTAACTTCTACTGGCTTCCCATCATCTCCATGACCAACATACCAAAACACTTGAATTAATCCTTTTAAAGTGAATATTAAAGTAGAAATTAAAAGCCAAACACAAAGCCCATGTATCAACACGTGACTTTAGAAAATCGATATGGCTGTTAAACTGAGCAAACATTTTACCAAGAATTCAAAATGGCTAAAGACAGAAAACAGAAGATGCTTCCTAAGATGAAGACAAATCCTTTTCTGTAAAGCAGTCAAATAATGAAACGTTTTTAACTTTACTTGATATTGTTAAAGACTGCTTGGTTATCCAAATTAATATTTAATTTAATTGTATGGTTCTGAGAGACTTTGCTTCCATCTGAAAGAGGCACTGTTGACTCATGCATGTCAAGGTAAAACTAAACTAATATTAAATGAAGATATTCTGCTGGGGAATGTATTTTTTCATTTCCTTATTTTAAAAGGTAGTAAAGAAAAATTAAGAAACATCTAAAAATCACTGAAAAAGAAATCCTGAGAGAGCCCTGTCCCTGTGCTTGCTTCAGTACTGTGCTGCACTGAGTAGTAATACTGTTCTTATACTTTAGGAAAACTTAAGCACTAAACGATCAATTAACTTCTTGCTCCTGCCAGTTAATGTGTGACTGTCACTAGCTTTACTTTTCCTGTACAGAAAGCAGTTACTGGGTAGGAAAGATAAAAGTACACAATGCCTATCTTTACTTGAAATGTATTTGCCGGTATCTGTTTCAGATAAGCCTTCCACAGTTTAATGCAGTTTTATACACCACAGACGGCGTTGCTGGCTTCATTTTTACTGGCTGGTTTAATTGTTTACCTTAATAAAACAAATATGCCATAAAAGTATTTCTGTTGGGCAATCCTGAGCAGGATTTCAGTTCATTGTATATCAGTCATCTTTGGATAACACGAATTCAAAGTCATGACTTCCAACGCCTCCTACCTGACTTTTCATTGGTCTACACAGAAAGACTTGCATGGGTAGTAGATGAAGCGTTTCCAAATCCAGTTAAACTAGACTATTACCAAAAAAGAACTAATGTGGCCAACGCATTGTATTCTTTTCCCTTCACCTGAAGCTGTATTCTGTGGCACAAAGTCCAACTTTGGTATAATGCACAATCAGAAAAACTGAACAGACTTCAAACCCTTTCAAGTGGTCTAGGAATGTGCTATATTAAAATTACAGGTTACTTGGGGTTGGAATGAGATGGAGGCCAAAACAAACTTTAACTAGGTTATTAACCTGGAGACTTTGGAGGGCTTTTTGCTGGCTGCAATTCAAGCACAGCAGCAAGGGATTAATATTTAATTCATGCCGACAGGTTACTGCCTGGACTTGTACAGCACTAGCCTCAGCCAACACGATCATTGCAAATACATTACACTTTCACAAATTGGCCTAATTTTAGTGAATGGTTTGGTCATTTGAAAGCTTATCTTTACCATTTCGGGGGGGGGGGGGGGGGGGGGGGAGGGGGGGGAGGGAAGAAGCAGTGTTCTAGATACAAAAAGTCAAACAAATGTCTTCTTTCCAATGAAGAACTTCTCCAGCATTACAGGAATGGCCACAGTTGGTGTCATTTACTGTCATCATTTGAACTTTCTATAGTGTCTCCTCTTGCCCTATGCTCACCTTTTTCCTGGGCCTGCAGTTGACTCTTTTCACTGTCCTTTAGAAGTCCAATGCATTCCAAAATGTTTAAATAACAAACTCTGACAGCTTTTGTTGTTTTGGAGTTTGTTAGTTTTCTTGAAGTGCCAAACATGACAAAATTTCACAACTACATAGGAAAAGTTATATTAAAAAATAGTACTAATTGATTTTACTGAGAAAGTGAGTGACAAACATGTCACTTAGTCCTTCCACTCCTAGTGTTCCTCAACATCAGCTCACAAAGCCCAGCATATACCACAAAGGTACCTGAGATTTCTTTAACAAAATAAATATGCTATTGCGACATTTGTTTCAGTCAGGGTCACAAAAGTACTAACACCTATCAAACAGATATTTTTCTGCTTTGCAAATTTAAGATATAGAACTTGAGTAAGAAACCATAAGAATTCAAAGGGGTATCCAGGTGTAACAACAGATATAATAATTGACACATTTTTAACAGTATCTTGTCCTTCAGGATTATACATAACCTGCTGCAGTCTTATTCAGGATAAGTATTATACCATCTCTACTTTTTCCACTAAAAACAACACAAAAAGATAAAAGTAAGGGACCAAGAACCAAAATTTAGTCTTGCCCATGAACTTCAGCAGGAAGCATACACAAACCTTCCTAACCACCCACACAGTGCTATAAAAATGTCTCAAGTTCTTTAAAGCACACGAGATCATCCAGCTGCCCTCTGCTTACGCTGAACATTCTTTTTTGTTCCTGTTTGGTCTCTTTCAAATATTTCCCAATAAACTTTGAAAGCCAAATTCTCCTCCAACTTTGAGTCCTAACCACAAACTTCAAGTCATATTTTCAGAGGCAATTAACATCTTGCACTTCCATCAATTTCAAATACAACTATAAATTCTTAGCCCATTTTAAAGACAAACTACAGAACAGTGTTCATATGATGGATATTTACTGCAATAACAATAAAATCCAATTCGCTGTTTTCCTGAAGGGATTGACACTGTCAGCTCCTATTAGCCTACGTGCATTTCAGCTAAACATACTATGCTGCATTACATCTATACTACCTTAACTGAATTTTGAAGGAAAGAAAGCTCTATCAGTGCAGCCCAATATCAAGGTGAGCACAGAAGAACCGAGAGGAACAGAATAAACACATTTTTACTTAAGCTACCTTAAGCTTGTGATATTAATCTACTTCCTCCAAGCTTGTCCATAATTTTAGTAGATAACATTATATTCAGAAATGTGGATGTTTTCTTATATTGAAATTTATCTACATACATAGATAAAGAGATATTTCTACAGATATCTTGATCAGATATTCCCATTCAACAGGGTTATTAAACCTCATTATCAAGAAACTAAACAAAACAAACCCAAAAAACAAAGACTTGTTGCCAGGCCTGAGTGGTGCACTTGTTTGTCTTTGCCTGCAGAATCTACCTCATGTGGAAATGATGGGCCATTAGGGAATAAAAAAATAAACCCATTCACTTGACAATGTAATGCAGCATATAATAAAAAAAGTACGTGTAATTCCTTGTTAAAGCCCTTTAGATGGAAGAGATCACTCTAATTGAGCTCGAGACTCTTCAGGGCAGTTCTCTAGGTAGACAAACCCTAACAGGTCCACTTACACAGGCACTCAATTATTTGCTTACTTGGTTTTGGCAGTTGTTACAGTTGGTCTTCAGTCTAAGTGCAACCCACAGCTTTATTCTTTGTGTTGGAAAGTGAACTCTTTTTGCTTTCTTCTTGTCATGAGTTTCAAAATTTAATAACTGATGAGCTTGTTGAGCTGTTTTACAAGGTTACAAGCAACCAATTCAGTAACTTCAAATTTACTGAGAACAGCTACTACAAGAATATCATGCTTTCCCATGTGATTCCAAACATCTTGACCCTCATTCCATTGCATTCTGTTTTTCTTAGATGTTTTGATGTCTGTGCTGTTAATGGGTAATAGGCAACATCCCATTTCACCTCTGCATACAGAGGTGCATCCTATTTCCAGGCAGAGAGATAGAGCAAAAGAATGCGCTTTTTTTCAAGAATATTGCAGGCAATAGCACTGCTAACTCCCACAGAAGTATGTAGCAGAAAGTGGCGATTTTACACTCTGGTTTAAGGGGCTACATCAACCCCAGTCCTTCACACTCACATTTACTGCTCTGACAATTGCTGTCAGGCACATAAAAGACTAAGAGCTTGTACTGTATCTGCACAAGCGCACACCCTTCCCATCCACTGGCTTGCAAAAATCCAAAGGGCTAAATGAAGAGTGTGTTCCCCATCTCTTATTTTGAATGAACATTTTATGGGAAAGGGTATTTGAATTTTCCATTTAATAAATACATTTAAAACTATATGGCAAAGACAGTAATCCTTTACTATCTAAAAAACGCAGTGCCTTTTCAGGGTAGGTCTGCAAGAGAAGGAACCAGCAGCTGTTGAGCTCAGATAGGAAAATTGCAACAGGTGGCCTGGTAGAAAGAGTTTGACAAAGTAGGCAAACAAGTAACAAAAGCTAGGTTTGCTGGCAGAGAAGTCACTGTGGGTAGGGCAAGAAGGTACAAAAGCAGGTACAAGGTATCAGCCTGTCAAGTTGCTCTCAGGAATGAGAACAAAAATGCCATAGCTGGATACTACAGGCAAAAAGAAATTCACAGGGTGTTTACATAGCACAGGCCTAGAGCCTGATTTTTGTTGCAGTGTTTTCTAAGAAACCAAGGAGGCAAGGTGGAGGTCATGGCTGCACTACCTGGGGCTAGAAAAACAGAAAAGCCAGGCAGAGAGCTATGAGTAGCCTAAGACAGAAAAGGAAAAGCATTCAATGAACAAGAAAAGGTATATCCAACACTGCTAAAGAAGTGTTACTTGCAGGAAGTATCCACTTATACATCCTAAAGGACGACAGACAACGTTTAAAGAAGCTCTGTTGTGTAGCACACATTGTACTGACATATGCTTAAAGAGCCTCAAATCTCCCGAGTATTAAATTCATAGTATTAAAAGAATTCAAACAGCTTCAGATTGTTTCATGTATTCCTTCTTTAAACCTAATAATTAGTTAATAAGAGTACGATTCCCATTTAAAAGCCCCAGAAAAAAATGTAACAATCACATAAATTTATAATGGAGTTCAATTATGTTTTCAGTAATTCACCCCACTCCTCGGCAATTAGCCTGCAATGCAGAAGTGCTGAACTTCCTCAGGCTTTCAGAGAAGAGGTTTCGCAGCACAAGAGCACAAAACGCAAACACATCCAAGTTCGCCCAGGGCTCCGAGAGGTTTGCCTCGGAGGCCTCCGAGACGTAATGCCCTCCTGGGCCAAGCCTCCGGGAAGCTGCCTAGCCCAAACCCTCCGGAGGCGTTTCCAGCAGGCGGGGGTGCGAGGGGCGCACCCCGGTCACAGCCCCTCACCTGCGGCCCAGGCCGAGGCGCCCCGGCCCGGGCTCCTCCGGCCGCCCCTGCGAGGCTGAGCCAAACCCGAAGCCGCCCCGGGGAAGCGCGTAATTGTGCAACAGCCCCCGCGGCCCGGCTCGACCGCGCGCCGGCGGGACGGGGCCCGCCAGGGCCGCCGCGAGGGGCAGCGGCGCGGAACCTGCGGTAACTCACCCGTGGCGGGAGCCAGCGGCGCCCGGGCACGCCGGGGGCAGCGACGCGAGGCCGCGCCCGGCCCCTCCGGCGGCGGCGGAGGGCGCCTCCCCAGCCGCTCCCTCAGGAGCCGGCTCCTCCGAGCTCCTGCTCCCGCGGAGGCGGCTCCCAGAGGCCCCGACTGACCTTCCGCCACCAGCGCGGGCGGGAAGAGGCAAGACCAGACCAGACCCGACCCGGCCCGGCCCCCCCCCCCCGGCGCAACAGAGCGGGGGGGGGGGGGCGCGGGGACCTCCCGCCCCGCCCCCGCCGTGACTCAGCGCCTTCGCAGGGGTGGGGCGGCGCCACGTGCTCCGCCGGCCTCGTGACCGCCCGCCCCGCCCCTCGCCCGGGGACCCGACCGGGCGGGGACGCGCCCCGCAGGGGGAGGCGGGGGTCCCGCCGCCCGCCACCCCCGCCCACCCCACGGCCGCGCTCTCACCTGGGCGGCGGGGGGCAGCTCGATCTCCATGACGCAGGGCCGGGGCACGGGGAGGCCGGCACGGTGCGGTGGCGGCTGGCCCGGCACCGCCTGCCCGCTCGGCTCCGGCGCTGTTTGGGGACGGGGGCGGCCCGGACCGGGCCGGGGCAGCGGCCGCCCCCGCGCTCCTCCCCGCCGCCGCCGCCCAGCCACTCAGCGGCTGCGGGAGCCCGTGGAGGCGGCTCCTTTCCCGGCAGCGGCGGCGGCGGCGGCGGCGGCAGTGCCCGGAATCTCGGCCGCCCCCGGCGCTTCCGCGGACCCCGAGACCCGCTGCGGCCCGGCCGCCCCGGGCGGGCGCCGCTGTCCCCCTCGGTGTGCTCTGTCGGAGTTCCCGGCCGCCCAGCGCCCGCCACCCGTCTGCAGCCAAACCAAAGGGCGAGGGCGGCACCGGCGCGGGGCGGAGGGACGTGGCGGCGAGCAGCGGCGGGGGTCGACGCAGAGGGCCGGGAGGGGACCTCGCGGACCTGCCCGCGTACCGACTGCCTTCTGCCCGGCGGCAGGATGCCGAGCAGGGGCCGCGAGCAGGCCCCTCGCTTGACAAGGCTTGCAACCAGACTCGCAAACCAGCTAAAACAGGGAGAAGGGGATTTGGGCTTTGATACACACCAGTTGTTTGGAATTTACACCTTCAGACGAGGTGTCTTGTGTCCCGTCCCGTCCCCCAGAGCAGAAATGTCACTGGTCCTGATAACATCTGTGTCCACCTTTTGACTTCTTCAGCTAGTCAATATGCGCTCAACAACACACTGTATTCCTAAGGCGTAACAGCGAGCGCGTGTCACAGCACACCCAAAAGTAGGAGGGAATGCTTTGGAGCAGATGCGCCACAGGTCTGGATCCCTACCCCTACATCATAGTTACCAAATTCCTGGAGTGCCTTATCTCAAATCACTTGTCGTTATTTGGTAACTGACATTAATCAAAGTGCTGGCTGAATTCCACTTGGAAATACAAGTAGCAGTCAAACAGTTAATCAATTCAGCACACTGAATAAGGCTTTAAAAAGGGCATGAGCACTGCTGTTGTGTTTGTAGCCTGGCTGAAAATATATGACAGTATATACCTTTCAAATGACCCTTTGGTCACCTTTGGGCCCACTTTTTAATCACAGAATCATAGAATCATTAAAGTTGGAAAAGATCTCTAGGATCATCAAGTCCAACCATCAACCCAACACCCTCAGGCTTCCTAAACCATGCCCTGAAGTGCCACATCTACATGTTTTTTGAACAGCTCCAGGGATGGTGACTCCACCATCTCTCTGGGCAGCGTCTGGACAGCCTTTTTGAGACTCCTTTCAATGATCTAATATAATCAAATAGCGTGGAATTAGGACGCTTACTAGCCACAACAGAAGACCTAACTATCCCTTTGCAGGCACTTATTTAGCTTCTGTGGCTTCTGCTATATCCTCTCTTAGGCTGGTACACAAACCCTGCTTTGGGTATCCACAACCGCTGAGCTGAGTTAGTGCACCTTGCAATTTAAACGGGGCTAATGTGAAGATCTCATTTTCCCATTTGTCTTACAAGACGCAAGAGTGTGACTGAGAGGGAACAGCTTCAAGATGCATCAGGGGAGGTTTAGATTGGATATTAGGAAGAAGTTCTTTACCGAAAGAGTGGTCAGGCATTGAAACAGGCTGCCCAGAGATGTAGTGGAGTCACCATCCCTGGAGGCATTTAAAAGACATGTAGATGTGGCACTTCAGGGCATGGTGGCACTTCAGGGCACTTCAGAGACATGGTAGTGTTGGGCTGATGGTTGGACTTGATGATCCTAGAGGTCTTTTCCAACCTTAAAGATTCTATAAATTAAAAAATAGCACAAGTGTATACATTTAATAAATCTGTAATAATTAAAAATTTCTTTGCACCATCATGCTGCAGGTGGGTGTCTACCCAAAGATACTGCTCAATGTAATGATATGAAATGGATAGATCCATTTGAAGGAAGAAGAACCTGTAATCTAAGTTGGTTTATTTTATGTATGTTTGATAACTGTATTAGTAGAGTGGAAGCTCTTGCCTTACAATGAAAGTTTAGTTAAAACACACCCAAAGAGCCACTCAACATATTATGGAAGTCTAAGCAGAACATGTGCTCCACCGCTGAATGAGCTAGGTATATTGGAGGAGCTGTTACGATGCTATGGTTTTGATTCCTCGGAGGGAGAATGCACAGCGACAATAAATCATTTGTAATGGAGAACCAGCAGCAAAACTTTAAGTATATTCCTGTGTATTATTTTGTAGTACCACCTTATTCTGTGGTCTAAAAGTGAACCCTGCTGCATCCAGCTGAAAGGACTCTGTTGGAGACTCTGGAGAAACAGAATGGGCTGTCACGAGTTAAGAAACCTTTGAGTACACCTGCTGCCAGCTCCTTGCAAATGATATTTTTATTAAGTACCAGCTTCTAGCTTTTTCAGTGTTATATGAGAAACAGCAAGCAGACCACGTTAGCACAAAATGAGTATCACACAATGCCAGTTCGTGAAAAATTGCCCTGAAGCTATAAAGGTGTCTTTTCTACATGCTTTATTTAATAGAAAGCAAAATAAAAGCAAGTGTGAATCTTAGGCGTTGGCATAGATTGTATCATAGTGCAGAAATAGTATGCAAAGCTAAGCAGCTTACTTGGAGCCTGGGGTGAAAAAAAAAGGCAAGGACACTTTCTGGCCAGGCCAGATAAAAGAACATTGACTATATATTTCATTTGTGTTCCTCACTTAATTTCTTTTCTCCTTTCCTTATCTTCACACCTTGAGCTCAGGCAGACCAGTGCTTCATTTCTGATGAGCAGGCAGCCATCCAAAATCAGCTTAATGAAAATGCTGTATCTCATGGCACTATTCCCACCATATGCCACTGACGAACAAGGCGTCAGTACGAGCTTTCTGAAACAAAATATGAGCAATACTTTTGCAATATTGTTGTTTTCATTTGATTAGATGACCTGAAATACCTGTAAACACAGGGTTGTTTGTTAGTTGCCCTTTCTAGCTTTTTCAATAATAAAGTCTTGAAGAAAATGTTTTCAATGAACATTGCATCCTTCTGATCTTGGAGTTTTCCTGGGATATAGTAACATCTCCTTGTGGTATACCTAGAGGAATATGGGCCCACATACAATGCTTTGGTCTCGACTTGTAAAGATGAACTTTTGGCTAAGCAAAGAAAAAATCTAATTGCTTTTCCATTTGCTGTATTCCTGGTAGTATACGATCATCAACCTTATAAAACTTACATACCTACTCTATATGTATTGACACCCATTACTGCAGTATTACAGCTTGCATGCGAATGAGATAATTTCCAGCAAATTTGAAATTGCTGAAGTAGTATACTCAAGAACATCCCATGGTAGTACTTTACTGAAGAGTAACAAAGAGTATAGAGAACTTTTTATGACACATATAATTTTAAATTTTATTAGTTGCCTATTTTTATATTAGATTCTTATTATTCCTGTTCTTGCATTAAGACTTTTTGTCGAACTTAACATTTAGAAAAACATTTATTTTATTATCAGAATTTATTCTGAAATATTTTCATGCTCTTTTTAAAGTGACAGGAAAATGGCAAGATCTGGCCATATGTTTAGATAATGGACTATTTAACAACATCTTGATGAAATTCATTCTAATGTATCCACATAATATTTTATATTATCTTACATTAGAATAATTATGAAGATAGAAACTTCATAGTGCCACCTACTGCTGAGAATACACATTTTAAAAACATTGCTACTTTGGGTACCTGCAAATGAAAGGGCAATGGAGGAAAATACTTGGTGTCATAAAATCTGTCGAACCTCTGAAAAATGTTGGAGACAAGTCCTGACTTGCCAAATGAATTTCAGTCACACTGAATTTCTGAACTTTGAACCAGTGACTATTTTGACTGAGACTGTAATGGGAAGTGTCTCTCAGGATCTGGGATTTTCGCTAGAAGTTTTTTTGATGTTACATTCTTAATAAGAACTCTTGTTTTAAAATTAGTCTATGTGATGTCACTCGAAAAACACTGATGAAAGGATTCAGTGAAACAAAATTTATTTTTCACTCAGTGATAAGGAGACTTCCTCAATTTTACAGAGAGCTCTGCACAAGATGTAAACCAAGGAACCTGGAATCAGCATCATGTGCAGCATAAGCTCTGTTCCCTTCTTACAGCACCAAGTCATAAGATGGACCATGGATCCCTGCTTGGTTGTTGACATAAGATGGTGTGTCCTCAGCCAGGATGGCTGGAATTCATATTCCCTAACCTGTACCATCTAAAAGTTGGATGAGGTTAACATACAGTCTAAAGTACAGTAGCTGGTTCCTTCTTCTTCATGGAGAAGACTCTGTCTTTAGTACTAGTGAAATAGTAACCATACTCCTACAACCCTTTCCCACGTCCCAGACATTAAGTATTGGTTATGATCTCATTCCCAGGAACAACAGAAATACAGGAAGTGTAGGTCTTTGTACATGAGTATGAACAAGTAGGATATAGACCCTTATTCTTCCTGAGGAAAGTTCAACTTTAAATTTGTCTCTGAGGAATCAGGATTGTTTTAACATCTGCTAGTACTTGTCTCATCCTGTAGAATAAACTGACATTGAAATGCTTTGAATGCATGACTGTCATAGTTTCTGTCTTAGAGAATCAGAGAATCATAGAATCGTTAAGGTTGGAAAAGACCCTTAAGATCACCGAGTCCAACCGCTAACCTATCACTGCCAAGTCCACCAATAAACCATATCCTCAAGCACCACGTCTACCCTTCTTTTAAATACCTCCAGGGATGGAGACTCAACCACTGCCCTGGGCAGCCTGTTCCAATGCCTGACATCTTCTTTTGTGTAGAAATTTTTTCTAATGTCTGACCTAAACTTCCCCTGGCACAGCTTGAGGCCATTTCCTCTCATCCTATCACTAGTTACTTGGGAGAAGAGACCGACCCCCACCTCGCTGCAACCTCCTTTCAGGTAGTTGTAGAGAGCGATAAGGTCTCCCCTCAGCCTCCTCTTCTCCAGACTAAACAACCCCAGCTTCCTCAGCTGCTCCTCTTAAGACTTCTTCTATGTACCCTTCACCAATTTTGTTGCCCTTCTCTGGACACTCTCCAGCACCTCAATGTCCTTCATGTAGTGAGGGGCCCAAAACTGCACACAGTACTCGAGGTGCGGCCTCACCAGTGCCGAGTACAGGGGCACGATCACCTCTCTGCTCCTGCTGGCCACACTATTCTTGATACGAGCCAGGATGCCATTGGCCTTCTTGGCCACCTGGGCACACTGCTGGCTCATGTTCAGGCGGCTGTCAACCAACACCCCCAGGTCCTTTTCCTCCAGGCAGCTCTCCAGCCACTCCTCCCCTAGCCTGTTGCATGGGGTTGTTGTGACCCAAGTGCAGGACCCGGCACTTGGCCTTGTTGAATCTCATACCGTTGGCCCCAGCCCAGCGACCCAGCCTGTCCAGGTCCCTCTGTAGGGCCTTCCTGCCCTCCACCAGATCGACACTTCCACCCAACTTGGTGTCACCTGCAAACTTACTGAAGGTGCACTCAATCCCCTCATCCAGATCATCAGTGAAGATATTGAACAGGACTGGCCCCAACACTGAGCCCTGGGGAACACCACTCGAGACCGGCCTTGTTATGGCTTGATGACTTAAATTTGAAAATTAATTTCTTTTCAAGTTCTTGAGAACAACGTATTTAAAACAGATGAAGGAGCTTATAAGGACAACTTAGCCACTTTGTGGCAGTATTTTAGAAGCCTTTGGATGCTCTCTGCATGTTTGCATTACCCCCCTTTTCATTCACAGAGGAGAAGAACTGCTGTTGTGACAGTATAACTCTGTAGTACTTCATTTTACAACAGCAGCCTGATCTACTCAACAGATAACATTTTTCAGCAGAGCTTTTTGTAATGTACAGATGCCTCTGTTCAGGCAATTTTGGGTGCACATTTTACCAACATTGCACATTAAGAATTCACCTCCTATTAAGTTAGCATGATAAAAAACAAGACAAAGGGCATGTCTTAGTTGTTGAGCTTATTGTGACTTACAAGCAGTGAAAATTCATGCTGACTTTTTGGTCAATTAAACAATTATTCTTTTTTATTTGCTGAACTGGTTTTGTCTGGGACAGACAATTTTCTTCATAGTGGCTTGTAGGTGCTATGTGGTGGAAACTGTTAACACAGGGATGTTTTAGCTATTGCTGAGCTGTGCTTGCATAGAGTCAAGGCCTTCTCTGTTTCTCAGGTGCTCCACCAGCGAGCAGGCTGGGGGTGCACAAGGACTCGGGAGGGGACACAGCCGGGACAGCTGACCCCAATGACCCAAGGGATATTCCACACCATATGATGTTGTGCTCAGCATATAAAGCCAGGGGACGAAGGAGAAAGGGGGCAGAATTTCAGAGTGATGGTGTTTGTCTTCCCAGGTAACCATTACACGTGATGGAGCCCTGCTTTCCTGGAGATAGCTGAACACCTGCCTGCCGATGGGAAGTAGTGCATGAATTCCTTGTTTTGCTTTGCTTGCACACGCAGCTTTTGCTTTGCCTACTTTATCTCAACCACAAGTTTTCTCATTTTTACCTTCCCAATTATCTCCCCCATTCCACCGGTGGAAAGCGAGCATGTGGATGCATGGTGCTGAGCTGCCCACTGGGGTTTAAACCACAACAGTCTTTTTTTGGTGCCCAACGTAGGGCTCAAAGGATTTGAGGAAACAACAGATTTGAGTGGAGTTCGCTAGGCTGAATTTATAGCTGTTACAGCTATTTAGCTATTAATTGGCAGGGTCCTGTGCTTGCCATGGGGCTTGCTTGCCTTGCTGTACATTAGAGTCTAGTGCTTGTTAGTGGCTCCTTTTTGCTCTTGCTGTTTGCTTTAGAGCTTATCATCTCGCCCTGCTGTGCCTGGGAGTGTTTTGATAACAGCAGTGACCATGTGTCTGGGCTGGCCCATGGCCAGGGCATCACTGCTGTTCCTGTGCTGCTGTGCTGGACAGGCTGGCGCTCCAGCGTCACCTTGAGTTGAAGGGACTTGACCTGTGGATAAGTCCATGCGGGAACAGGACGTCCCAAAGTGTCTATGGCTGTGGATAAGTCCATGTCAGAGCAGAAATGTCTGTGGCTGCAGATATGTCCACACCACAGCTGGTATACCCCTGAAGGGATTGTGGTCAAGCATAAGTCCACACTGGAGAAGGTTCACCTTGAAGCATCTGTGGCCATGGAAAAGTCCACAACACAGCAGGTACACCCCTGAGGGGACTGTGGCCCATGGATAAGGCTGCACCGGAGGAGGTACACCTTGAAGCAACTGTGGCTGTGGGTAAGTCCAGGCCACATCACATATACTTCTGAGGAGGCTGTGGCCCATGAGTAAGTCCATGCCAGAGCAGGTCCACCCCTAAGGGGATGGGGTCTGTGGTTAAGTCCATGCTAGAGCAAAGGCAAGGGGAGGAGTGCGCTGCTGTGTCCAAAGAGACCAGAGGTGGAGACTGTAATGGATACACCTTTAAATTGTTGTAACCTGTGATTTGAGTTGCATCTTGTAGGAAGTACTATAGCAGGAACTGCCACTGGTGGAGGATGAGCCTCACAAGAAGCAGTGCAAGTGCAGCAGTGAGCTGACCTGAGCTGGCTTTGGTACCCAATAACTCCACACAACACTGTCCTGTCCTGACTGACCACCATAACAGAAAGAACCCAAGTCGTGGGACTAATGAACTCAATAGACACTTCATGGACATTTTATGAACATTTTACAGGGATGGTCCATAGACTTAGGGCATGATACCTGTGTATACATCAAGAGATGGGTTGGGGTAAGGTGGCTAATGAGGATCTACTGGATAGTGTGGGACCTGAGCATGAGGCAAATGGTATGGAACAAGGTGTGGAGATTGTACTGTTTTTGGCTGGGATAGAGTTAATTTTCTTCATAGTAGCTTGTATGGTGCTATGTTTTGGATCTGTGATTAAAACAGTGTTGATAAAACACTGACGTTCGTGCTTCCCCTTGTGATCAGGGGATGCCCACACTGTGATGAAGGAGGGAGGATGAGCACTCTCACCATTGGCTAGGTAATTATTTTACTCATAGGTGCACGAGTTACAAGTTATGAGTTAATGAATTGCGAGTAATGAATTAGAGAACTTGTGAGATAGAAACCACGTGACTTAAGTGATGAATTAGTGAATTCACGTGCTAGAGTAGCCTGTACAAACGGAATTGAGCTTGTTTGTTGTGTTTTTCTTTCCTAATGAGCTCATAGCATGTAGTTTAATTTAGAGAGTACGTTGTCCTGTAAATTTGAGAGATCCAAATGGAGCGTGACACAGTAGTCTGTGGCCATTCTCCCTATTACCTGTCCAAATACTTTAAAACTGCTTCTTTCCAAAAGAGCGAGCAGGCGCTGACTAGGGACACTCCTTTGAAAGGAGTAGGAGAAATCCTTCACAAGACTCAAGTTCTGTGTTGGTGTTCTACCCCAAATTCCTGTTTTCCTTTAAAGGCCTTGCCAAAGACCTCTGGTGCTAGCTCCTCTTCCTGGGTCAGTTATAATCCACCCGGCCCTTCCCCCTTGTTTCACTCTCTATGGACTATGGACTTTTAGTGTTAATGTGTGTCAGCCTAAATAATTAAAAGCAATGCACACTGTATCCCAGAAAATTAGAAAGGTTCAAAATGTGCGTCTTCCTTCTCAAAGAAAGGTGGAAACTCAAATCACAGTCAGCAGAAAAATGAATAAGCTATTTGATGATACCATGTACAACAAAATAGCATCATAAAAATGAAATTATTTGAAGTAATATTCAAATGATGCAGTCATCGTTGATTTAGTTTCCAATTATACAGAGGTAATTGTATTAAGGAACTGCCTCATTCAGTTTGGTGGGATAACAACTGGAAGTTTTAATGTCATGGCATCTGCAGATAATAAATGATGTGATCTGTGCTCCTAACTCAACTAGAATCCTAATTCTTGTTTTACCCAGGGCATACTACAATATCGCTATGCCTGATGAAAGATACTTCTATGACCTTCTGGAGCCAAAACAATTCCGTAATAATTCTAGAATAGAATAGCTGTTCTAGAATTAAATGTTGTAGTAAGCTAAAATAGTTGAAGGAACTTATTAAAGAATTAATGACCCTGTATATATAGCAAATTAAAATCCATGTTAAATTCCATGAATAGAAACATTTGCAACCTGCATTGTACTGCAGAATCTGGGAATAGTTTTAAAAGACTTATTTTTATGACTTCAACTGCTGAAGCCAGATGAACTGTAAATAAACACATTACAAAGAGTCTAAAGTGCATCATGTGCTTTGGAGTCAGAACCCCATGTCTGATATGCTGTTGAACTCCCCACCATCCTCTAAGTGTTGGAATACATTTATGCCGTAGCTGAGCTGACCCAGCTCCTGCCTGCCCTTTATATTCTCAAGTGTTCCCTGGAGCTCAGAGAGCCTAGACGTTTCTCAGCTGCATCCTATAATTGTTCATGGATTTTTTGTTGCCCCTTCCAGCCCCCAAAAAATCCAGAAAGTGTGAAAGCAAAATAATACTGAGGTCTCTTTGACTTTCATTTTCTGATGCAAGAGACAACACAAGTATTGGGTAGAACATCTATCCTATCAAAGTATTTTAGTATACTATACTAGCAGTATCTACAGAAACAGAATTAAAAACTCAAATAGGGTTTAATCTGTGACACATTCATAATCTCTTCTAGGAAGAACCTTATCCTCTACCTTACCATTCTGTATGTCCTCTTACTATAACAGTAGTGTTTGCTAAATATGGGAAATCCCAAGTTATTTCCTGTGTTGATTTTCAAACAGAAAGGGAGAAGATGGTTGCTTTACTGCTATTTTTTTTCCTTGTCTTTTCTCTTTTTATTTTGAGATTTTCCTCCTGACAGCCACATGACATGGGAAAATAATATGTTGTTTACTCCTTCAGCCTTTTGTCATGCCCCATATATTCTGCTAACCCAGCAAGCAGTCCTTACTTACCATGTTTAAAATATAAGCAGCCTGCTGACTCTATTCACACTGTTCTGCAAGAGCTGCTCTTGGAGCAGCCACATGCACAGGATGCTGTGCTTCTCGTCCGCAGGGCTGTTATGCAGGCAGCCTGTTAGCTATCAGCAACTGTCACTGCTGAGCCTGTCCTGATTTATCTGGTGGGACGCTAACTTCCAAATGTGCTCAGCATTGTGAAGATGGGCGTAGGCAGGAGGGCAGATGCCAGTGCTGCGTAGGAATGCTCGTGCAGCCTCACTGCTAGCCGGGCAGCAGAGGTAATAGCTGGAACAAGTTGCACAGACTGGCTTCCAGCATTGACGTGTCCTCCATGCCTCAGTATGAGGACAACAGTCAGAAATGCAGAAACTCTGGAGTCATGATGTTTCCCTTGGTATTTTGCCTGCTGGTTCTTTTTTTTCTTTCTAGCTTGACTTGCACCTCTTTCTCCTCTCCTAAATATGTCATTATGTTGCCAGCTATTAGCTTCACTCCTAACCTCATCTCTGTTAGTGTGCTGTAGGGAGATGGTAATACATAGGCCTAGGGATGAACAAAGACTGTATTTGAATAGGAAGCAATCTCAAGCAATCGGTGTGATCCTCGGCACTATACTGGACCGTGTGTCTACCTTTTATTTAAACAGGTGGTAGAAACAGGGAGGTTTGTCTCTGGAAGTGAGTTTCCGAGGAAACAAAAACTCAGCCTGATTCTCAGAATATAAATGCAACCCTCATTTTTATGCACTCTTTTGGGATCTGCTACTACCACTCTTTTGGCAGCTGCTCAGCACGAGCAACTAACAAAGCAGTGTTGGGATCTCCGGCAGCCCATGACCTGCTGACCCTTTTTTTTCTATTTTGTACTTCTAAGTACTCTGTTCCATAAGAAGTCATCCATTATGGGTTCCCCTTAATCACTCTTAAAGGTTTGGACAAGTTAAACATATACACGTATTTCCAAATAAATCTGGCCTCCAGAATTGATTGTTATTCTGGCTTTTTTCAGAACTCTTCCTCATCTATCTTTGGTCTTTTTGATAGTGCTGTTGATGGAACTGAATATTTTAAGCCAAAATCATAAAGAAAATTACTTAACCTGATGCTGTTACAGCTCTTCATGTGGAGTCCAAAATGACATTGCTCTTATGCCTTGCCATATCCTGTGCAAACTCGCATCTAGTTGCCAGGGGAGAAGAAGGGGACTTTCCCATCAGTCTCTTTTCCAATTCATACTATTCAGGCTATTCCTTCCACTGAAAAAGTATTAGAATTATTTGTACGCTATTTTTCAATTTGCCTTATTTTAGATAAAAACTATTACTTTTTGAGTGCATCATTTATTTACACTCCATCTATAATTCTCTCTTCACTGGTATTTCCATGTTTTTGTGATGTACAATTGTAAATGTCAGCAGCATGCTGAAGTTTACTTTATTTTCCCAATGAAAATATTTTTAAAAATCAGCCCTCACACCCATATCTATCATACCCCAAACATCTCCTCACAGTTCAATGTATTGTGTGTCTTTGCAACACTGTGTTGAGGTTCCCAGTATATACTGGGGTTTCCAGCATACTGTAAGACATGTTTGAGAGGGAGAAGCCTACATGGGGGCCGGAGCAGCAGTTTGGTAGCTGGCAGAAGGAGCCAGCCCGAGAGCTTCCCAGGGAAATAGCTTGCTGCTGGCAGGGTGTCATTAGTAGCAGCAGGAGGACATAAGGAGGCAAGAGACACAACAAAACTGCATATGTGACTGGCAGAAGACTGGTGTCAAATGGTCCCAACAAGGCCCACCCCATACGATCATAACCCTCATTTGAGATTCAGCTGCAGGGCTGATAACGTTGCCGCTGTTAAGCGTTAATTGTGCTTAAGGGAGTTGTCCTATTTGTTCGGAGAAAGCCATAAAGCAGTCGCATTACTTCTGCAGACCCTGCATGTTAAACGAGGACAGCCTGGTAACTAGAGCCTGCAAAGCCTCCTGCCTCCAACACCTACAGCGCTTGGCACTGAGCAGGGGGAGCCCCAGCTGGGAGGGGGTGTCTTCACCCACCATCAGGGGATGGGTGCCCCACAACAAACTTACAGCTTCCCTAGCAAAGCCAGCCTGAATTCATTTTTCAAGTAAGATTTTTATGGAGTATGATTTGAAACCTTAATAAAATCTATTACGTTACATCTGCTGCCTTCTTTTCAGCCATTCCTTTTATAAATCTGTCCTAATAGATCGCTCGAGTTTGCATGGCAAGATTTTTTTTTTGGAAGACCACAGTGTTTGTTGCTTGTGGCCCTAGAACATTCCAGTTGTTGAGCGATAGCTATGCAATGCTTCTAGTATTATTCTCTAGGAACAGAGCTTAAGCCTAAAAGACACTGCTGCCAAGTACCACTCTTTTTTCCTCCGAAAATTGGTGAAATGTTTGGTTAATAAATGCTCCTTGGTTTCCCCCACCTATTGTGATGATAATTTATGCTAGAATTACAGCAAGTGTATCATGTGCATTCCAGAAACTATAGTAGAATGCAGCTAACATCCCTTAACCCCTGCAGTGAACATAAACGATTTCCTGTATTCACTTACAGCTTCTTAATCAAACCATTTTCAATCAAGCTATCTGTTTTCAAGGTCACCAAGGCTGTTTTTATTAGTGTGTGGGGTGTGTTACATTAGCTTGCAGACTGTTTGCAAGTGCAACAAGAGAGCTGGAGGTATGTTGCTTGACAAAAACAAGTCTGCTGAACACCTATGGTTTGCTTAGGTGAGCTGACAACATCAAGCAGAAAAAGCAGTCCTGGAGTAGTCCATGAGCTGTAATTTGTGATGTTCAGGAGCTCTGCAAGTCTTTTTAGGTTATTATGCAAACTTAACAAGAATGAGAACTTTTCAGACTATGAGATTTTTACTGCAGTTTGTGCATGCAATTTTTTCTATGCTAATACAGACAGTAAGTTGGATATATTAGTTGGCTAGCTTTTCAACAAACTAAATTTCTGGGACTCTGTCTGACTTCCTTGGAAAATTTGAAGCTGTTTTTAAGGAGGTTCTGTGAGAAAACACAGCACAGTGAATTTCACTAGCTTTGGACGGCTTATAAGGGAAAGGCTTGCAGTTACCCTCAGGCATGAACTTGATTACATATAGAGTAGGAAATACAGAATAAATCATATGCTTTAATTCTAAATTACATTATTTGATGTAATAAGAACTTCCATACCAGATCAAATCTAAATTAGTTGTCTGCCAATAGTAATTCCCAGATGTCTCTGAGGAAATTGCCCTATTCTTCAACCTCCTTTCCCCCCTCCACAAGTATAATGGATAATTATATAACAGCCTGACTATAGGGGAATTTTTTTTCTAACCTCAGGCTGGTGGCTGATTTATGCCCTGAACTGTGAACATTTATATCCATTATGAATTTTTATCAGGTGCAATCTAATTCCCCACATAAATGTATGAATATGTATGTATAACCTTTTACTGAATCTTGCTAAGCACTTGGCCTCAGTGATACCATTTGCCAGCATGTTTTGCAGGCGTATTACCTTCACCAATTTTAAATATATTGCCTTTTACTTTCATTATTACAATCACTGTTTACTTGGGGAATGGATCAGTGGTAGCAATATCCCCTAGTATACTTTTTCCCCAGTCACTCCCTGCCCTGAACAGCTCTGAAGCCCCAGCTGGAGCCTGGGTGCCTGTGCTGGACCAGAAGGTAGCAATCTCTGGCCTGGTGACACTTCCTTCTCCATCCCCTCATAGGCCAGACCTTGCCTTTTACATTATGGGTTGATGGAAGTCAGAGGGATGATGCCTGCAGTAAATGAAAAGGTTGAAGTGTCTCTAGGACTACTATCATTCTGCTGCACTGTGACTTCCTGAATTAGCAAGTGTCATTACAATTTAATGTCAAGAGAAGAGTTTATTTTGGGGGGAAGTTGATTTGGACTATGGAAAATAAATTTATTTTGATTTGTGTTGGGTCAGGTCAAAGAGGTGCTTTTGTGCAATACTGGGAGGGGAGGGCTTAATCTTGGGGTGGGCTATTACAGCTACGTTTTATTGTGGGAGGAGGGTAGACTATCTTTGATTATGAGTCAATTGCTTATACCTGGTAAAAGAAGGTTGGGTTAGGAATGATTCTGAATAGAGAAGTAAGAACTGTTTTATCCAAAGAAGGAATTTCACTCTACACCTACGTTGGGTGACTCCTGACATAAAAAAAGTGGTTGGGTTTTGACTAGAAGCAAAAGAAGATGGGACAGACTGTAGGGAAGACCATGCAGAAGAAGCAAGAAAAGACAATGTTTCCTTTTTCCTCTCTGACATGGACATTACTGGTGGTATCTGCATTCATAGAACTTTGAAAGGCAGACAATTCCTAGAAAAATCTTGAGTTTGTGAATCCTCAAAACACACTCTCAGTGAGGAAATATTATTGGGCTGAAAAAGTTCATTTACAGATGATGGGAATATATGCAAAGCCAACAGAGATATTCAGAGCTGTTATAACAGACAGCAGAAGTCAAGAGGCAATAACTGCAGCTGAGAACTTCGGTGATCAGGGTCAGTACAGGGCATCTACGGACTTAGCCACAAAGTTTCAATTTTGGTGTAAATTCTTTAGTTTGAGAATGCTGAGACATGGTCTCTTGTTGGTTCACTTAATTATATAATGAACAGCTGTGAAGTTTTTATTTGGATTAAAATTTCCCTGGAACTCAAGGTAATTTAGATCTGAGCTTTTGGCTCCAGTCCCTTCCCAGCTTGTACTCAATATAAATTACTGCCCTAGAACCATGACATGTTCAATTTATCCTCCATTTTAGATGGTTGAAAAGTGCATGCATAATTCTGTGCATACCACACTTTCTGTAATCTACTGTGACAAATAGACCAAATGACTGAAACTGATAGGTAAGACACTTTATTTTAGTCACGAACCCACACCCAGCCTTAGTTTAAATACCAGGCAAAAATGACGTTTGAATTATTTGATTTGAATCAATGCCAAATTCAATCTTATGCAAACTCAGAAAGAGAGAGGGAAAAAAAGTCTTGGAATAAACCCAGTGATTTATGCATGGGAACATAAGGCAATAACAAGCAGCAATCGATTCAATTGTAATGACAGGAGTGGACCACCATGAAAAATCTGACAACTTTTCATTGGAGCTACTGTGACTGAGGGGTTTGGAACAGGGTGATATTTTTACACATGGAAAATGACTACGAGAAAAGTAGACCCGGGGACCAGCATTCCCAATCCCACCTTCTACCAAAAATGCTGGTCAAGCTCTGTATGCCATGCTCCACTCACACTGCTGTGAGGTTCTCCTTTGCCCAGTACAATGGGGGATGACAAATATTCCCATTCCAGAGAGAAAAATAGAAAATAGTTATATCACATCTATCTGAGAGAAGTATATATTTTTTCATGATCTAATTCCAAATAACTATGTTAAATTAAGAGCTGTACTGAGAAATGATGAACCTTGGTGTTGAGTTTTGATCTTCTAGGTCAGTCCGATTTGCCCGTTAGTGCCATGAGGCACAGGGAGGTAGAGTCACCTGAACATCCCCCACGGAGAAAGCAGGACTTCCTACAGTTTCGTCAGTGTTACACATCCCACAGGGATAATGCTTTCCAGGATTATTTTATACTCTGGAGTATTACTGTTTTTCTTAGGGCTTTCTTTACTGTGTAGCAACCTTTGTAATAAAGCTATGTTTGCATAAGCAAACGCTAGGGGTTCAGTTCAGAAAGGCAGCCAAGACAACTTTTTAGCTATACCTACTAATTCCAACATTCAACTCAACCCGAGAAGAGAGACTGGGGGGTAGCTGCCTAGAAAGTTTGTTACTGCAGTTCTCTTTGGCCACTTGTACCCAGAGAGACTCTGACTGAGCTTTCTCTGAAGCAATTTCTCTAAGCAATTTTGTCCTCAGCCCGGGACCTATCCTCTAATTTGATGCCTCTCAGTGGAAATTTTTTTCCTCTGAATTGCCATGCCAAACAGTTGTCTGCTTTGTTGTTTTTTTCATAGGAAGGCACCTGTTCAATTTTAGATACTGTTCAGCCTGTTCCACTTCAGTGGCCTGCACTACTCCTCTGAGAGCCCTGAGCTTT